>NC_142940.1:43931705-43956705 GCF_046866305.1 Octopus bimaculoides | reverse complement strand
CTCTCTCCATCAAATTAACACTGCACGACATCAGATGTTGAAGTGATTGAAGTGTAACATGAAATGGAACGTCTTGCTCAAGAACACAATGCATTATTTGGTCTGGGAATCAAAATCTCATGATATATACATAGTCTTTTATTCTTTTACTTGTTTTGGTCATTTGACTGTAGCCATGCATGGGCACCACTTTGAAGGGTTTTAGTCTAACAAAAATTGACGCCATGGCTTTTTTTTTAAGTATAGCACTTACTCTATTAGTCTCTTTTGCTGACCCATTAGGTTACAGGGAGGTAAACATACCAACACTGGTTGTCAAGTGGTGATGAGAGGACAAACACAGTATCAAAGACACACACACACACACACACACACACACACACACACACACATATATATGATGGGCTTCTTTCAGTTTGTGACTGCACAGGCACTGAAAATAACTCGAAAAAGTTTCAAACAAGCTAGAAAATCCTATTTGCTTTTGAGTAATGTCTAAGCTTATTAATATATAGAATATATATATACACAGTAGTACCTCAGTTTATGAACACCTCTGATCACGAATAAATCGTGCTCTATATATATATATGTGTGTGTGTGTGTGTGTGTGTGTGTATATACACACACACACACACACAAAGCATGATTTATTTGTGATCAGAGGTGTTCATAAACTGAGGTGCTACTGTATTAAATGAATATGAGAAAGACAGGAGATAAAGCACAATTTATTTGTGATTAGGTGTTTGAAAACTGAGGTACTACTGTATACACACACACACACAAACACAAGGTGGGGGGGGGGGTTGCAAAGTTCCTGGCTTTAAGGGTATTGTGAAAGGCGTAGTTGGAGGCCCAACATTCTGAGTTCTTTTACAGGGCTTAGAAAAACTAAAGGACTGACTGCTGCAGTAAGTGTGAGAACCTGAGAGGGGAATATGTTGAATAAAATCATAATTAACTGATCCTCCCTGTATTTTCTTTTACCTAAGGCCAGGAACTTTTCAGCATCCCCTCATGTGTCTGTGTGCCAGCATAGAACATGATGATGATGATGGTGGTGGTGGTATATGATGGGGATATATAAATGTACATATGCATATATAAATAACCATATGAATATAATATAAAGTGACAGGGGGGCTGGCTTGTAGACAGTTTAATAGATAAAGTTGTAATGTGCTAGTGCTTCATTTACCAAGTTAAAAGGATTCACTAAAAGAAGCAACAAATGAATAAATAAACGATAGAAAAACAAGTAAAAGAGAAATAAATATTGAATCTAACAACAATTTAGGAGAAATAAACTGATAATAGCTGAAGTGATAGGGGTGTTAAAGTAAGGTAATTAAGAAAGAAAGAAAAAGGAAAAGAAAAGAAAGAAAAAGGAAAAGAAAAGAAAGAAAAAGGAAAAGAAAAGAAAGCAATAACAACAATTAAGGTTAGATATGTCACTTGTGGTTTTAAGGAGAAAATTAGGCTTAATTCTGATCTTTTTTTTATCAGAGTTAAGATCACTGATGAAATGGAATAGAATTCCCCTTCTGACATTCTGTTATTCTAATATAATATTATTGCTTGATGATGATGGTGGTGATGATGATGATGATGATGGTGATATTAAGTAAGCATCTTGGTGAGTAAATGATAAAATATAAGTTCCCCTGCTCCCTGTTCATGTAATATTAAAATCCTATTTTAGATATTCTGGGTAGATAACAAGTTAACTTGAAAGTGGTGGGACGACGACGACGACGACGACGACGACGACTACTACTACTACTACTACTACTACTACTACTACTACTACTACAAGTAATTGTAATAATGGTTTCAAATTTTGGCCCAGTACTTGACTAGAACTTATTTTATTGACCCTTGAATGAATGAAAGGCAAAGTTGCAGGAATTGAACTCAGAAAGTAAAAAGCTAAAAGAAACACCACTAAGCATTTTGTCTGGTGTGTTAATAATAATAATAATAATAATAATAATAATAATAATAATAATAGTATTAATAATCCTTTCTACCATACAAACAAGGGTTGAAATTTTGAGAGAGTTGATTACATTAACCCCAGTGCTTGACTGGTACTTATTTTCTCAACCCTGAAAGAACGAAAGGCATCGTTGACCTCAGTGGAATTTGAACTCAGAATGAAAGCATGGATGAAATGCTGCCAAGCATTTTGCCCAGTATGCTAGTGAGAGGAAGGCATGAAGGTATCCTCAAACCAGAGACTTAATCCAAATGCTTGCAACAGAGTGGATCCGATTATAGGTGACCATGATGCTAGGTTATAGTAAAAACTACAGATATCTGTTGCTCGACCGTTTATTTCATCTCTGTGTATGTGTGAGAGTGTATATGCATGTGTGTGTCTATGAGAATGCATGTGAGTGTGTGTGAGAGGGAGTGGGTGTGTGTGAGAGAGGGAGGGTGTGTGTGAGAGAGGGAGGGTGTGTGTGTGTGTGTGAGAGATAGTGGGTGTGTGTGAGTGAACAGAGAAGGCGAGAGAGAGAGAAAGAGTGTGTGTGTGTGTGTGTGAAATAAAAAGGTATCTATTTTTGGATACATATTTCATTCTTGGGAGAATTTTTTAAGTTTAAGGGGTCATACAAGAAATACTACAATATCATACAAACAATTGAATAGCCACTCATAAATATACACCAACTTACTCGGTGCATCATGCTTTTGAATTAGAATTTTATCTCGGTTAATTAAAACTTTTGTCCATCTGAGATCAATAAAATGACAAGTCAACAGCTTCTGGGTTAAATAATTCATTGATTACACACAATTATAGGTGCAGATGTAGCTGTGCGGTGAAGGAGTTCACTTCTGATTCATTTAGTCTCAGTTTCAGTTCCCCTGTGTGGCACTTTGGGCAAGTGTCTTCTAGTGTATCCCCCTGTTGACGATGCCTTGTGACTAGAATTTCATAGATGCAAACTATAGAAACTCCTCATCATTATTATTATCATTCTCAGTCTCTTTCTTCCATATACTTACATACACATACAGTTTTATTCAGTTCCGGCATTCCATACATTGTGTATATAAAGAGTGAATTTTGTGTGTATATTTAGAGTTGAATTGTTGATGTAACTTTTTTTATTTGCATTGATTTGTGAATATACAATTGTATTGCATAATACTAAAAGCACATATCAATGCAAACATGTACACATGTTTCTTGCATACTAAAATTAATACTACATGAAGAAGGTTGTGAAACAGCTGTAACCCTATGGAAGTCATGTGGTTAAATAAATAAATATTCACCACTTATACCACCTGACTGTGTGGTAAGATGCTTGCTTCCTAACAACATGGTTTCAGGTTCAGTTCCACTGCATGGCACCTTGGGCAAGTGTCTTCTACTACAGCCTTGGGCTAACCAAAGCCTTGTGAGTGGATTTGGAAGATGGAAACTGAAAGAAGCCTGTCATATATATGTGTGTGTGTGTCTTTATGCCTGTTCCCCCCCCCCCCCCCATCACCACTTGACAATCGGTGTTGGTGTGCTTACAACTCCATAACTTAGCAGTTCGGCAAAAGAGATCAATAAAATAAGTACTAGGCATAAGAAATAAGTCCTGGCTGGGGTCAAAACAGTGCTCCAGCATGGGCACAGTCAAATAACAGAAACAAGTAAAAGAATAAAGGAATATATATATACACATATAAAAACACATACACATACATGTTTGTCAATGTTTGTGTCTATGTTTACAGTGGACTACAAACTGGTGCTGTTGTTTTCACTGTGTCTATTGGATTTAATATCCTGTAACTTAGTAGTTTGACAGAGACGGCAAAGTAAAAGACTGTAATAATTAACGAGGAAAGAGGGCCATATCATCAGCTAATACTTTTGAAGTCAATGTCACAGTATGGCCACAGTCCAATGATTGAAACCGGTAAAAGAATAAAAGACAGAAACTCTTGAGAGCAAATTTCTCTTAAAAAAAAAAAAAGAATAATAAAAAATTAAGGTGTAACTAAATCAAGACCTTTCACTCCCCTTTCTAACACCCAAAATGATTTTCTAGTACTGTGTACTTTCTACTCTGTTTAACTTTGGTCAGCATCAGGTTACATAAACCAAATGTGTGTGTGTGAGATTGTGTGTGAAATTGTCAGAACACCTGAAATTTATCCAACAATTTCACACATACCATTGATTACAATCCCAGAAAGTCCATGAAGTCAATTGCAAAAGATCTTCGTGTGTAAGAAGGGACAGTCAGAAATGTTGTCCACGAAGATATCAGATATAAGTCTTATATGACGAGGAAAAGTCAATTTGTCAGAAAAAGCAAAAGAAAATCACTACATAAGATCTAAAAGGCGCTTAAACAAACTGAAAAATTCAGCAGCAGAAGATTTGATTTGGTTTTTCTCAAATGAGGAAAACTGCCCAAGATCAAAAAGTTAACAGAAGAAATGACAGATGATTACGGAAACTGAAAGAAACCTATCATATATATATATATGTTTCCGACGAAGAGCTCCGCTCGAAACGTCATACTCTCTCTCTTTCCTTTCCCGAGCATCTAGTAACACTATCTGTATCATGTCCTCATGTTGTTGTTTTTTGTTATTGTTTTTTGTCTTTTTCCTTTTTTTGAACTTATATATATATATATGTATTTGTGTGTCTGTGTTTGCCCTACACCATTACTTGACAACTGATGTTGGTATGTTTACGTCCCCGTAACTTAGCAGTTTGGCAAAAGAGGCCAATAGAATAAGTACTAGGCTTACAAAGAGTAAGCCCTTGGGTCGATTTGTTTGACTAAAGGCAGTGCTCCAGCATGGCTGCAGTCAAATGAGCGAAACAAATAAAAGAACATTATAGAAAAGAAGGTTTATTTTTATACTCATAGCATTTTTTGATAAATAAAGTTATTATCTTTTACCATATATCTGTTTTTTTTATAAACATAAATCTGTTTTCAAATATCTCACACACCCTATAGATGTCACATTCACTGTCTGCTAACTGCACCTCTGCAAAAACTGTCACCATATTCATAGCCGGTTAGCTGTACCTCTGGAAAAATAGTCCCACATTTGTAGCTTGTCTACTTTCCAATCGCACATACATATTCCGTGTTTCTCCCAGTTTTCTCTGCTTCAATGCTATTGCAAATAGTTTGAAAATGAAAAATTCTTTCAATAATATGAGTGATCTGTAGAATAGTCTTGGCATCACAGTAAGTCAGTATGCAAGTAGACTCTTCTCTCTCCCTCTCCCATTCAAACATCCATCTTCTATGATTATTTAATCTATGTTCTTGAAGCATACAATAGTATACCACATATTCAAGGAAAGCAATCTCTCAGAACCTTCCATGGCTATAGGTATAGGCATAGCTGTGTGGTTAAGAAGCCTGCTTCATAACCATGTAAGTTTGGGTTCAGTCCCAACTGTGACATCTTTGACAAGTGCCTTCTTCTTTAGTCCCAATCTGACCAAAGCCTTCTAAGTGGATTTGGTGGATGAAAACTGAAAGAAACCCATCGTGTGTGTTTGGGTGTTCCCTCTTGTTTCCAGTCTTCTGTGAAATACATCAGGTCTGGTCATAGGGAAACATTACCTTGTTTGGAAACAGGTGAAGGTTAGTGACAGGAAGGGTATCCAACTGCAGAAAATATATCTGATTCATACAAGTATATTGTATGTGTGTATATATATACTCATAAATATATATATATATATATATATACTCATAAATATATAGGGATTGACAGTAACCTGCTACTCCAACATACTGAGAATTCAGAAATAGCAGTCAAAGAACTACTGATTTCAAAACTACAAATTATTACTCCAGATTGATAGCGATATTTTTGATACACACAGAACAAAAAACAGTAGAGAAGAGTAAAAAAAACCACCTGCCTTTAGTTAATTTAGTACGATCGTTTCACAGTTAAGAGTAAAGAATACTCTATTCTGATCTTCAGCTAAATATTCCAATAAATTTGTTAATGTCTAAATAACTCACGTTAATTTTGACCATGTGAACATCAATACCACGTGAGGAAGACGTTAAGAAATTTATCGGCCAGTGAGTTCAAAATCCCTCGCCCTAATGAATTCAATTCAGTGTGCATCATAAATAGTCCCACATAGAAAAGAGACCCGTACGAACTTCTTGCGGTTTAACTATTCACCTTAGAGGTATTATTAAAATATAGATATGCAGGGCAGGGAATCGTCAATTATATATTTATGATTATAAATGTTTTTTACCGAAAAGGTTTTTTCATACTGAGCTACCCGGCAAAATTGTTAATTATTAATTTTATTACTAATTGACGATTCCCTGCCCTGCATATCTATATATATATATATATATATATATATATATATATATATATATATATATATATATATATATCACTAGTTTTGCTATTTTGCCTTCAGCAATGGTTTGTTTGTGTAATTAGAATGGTTTGTGTAATTAGAATAAGTTTGTATACAAGTGGATATCTATAGTTGAAGTAGTACTGGGCATCAAAAAATAAAATAAAAGTGAAAACTGTTTTCCAGGCCTATTAAACCCACCTCATCCAAAAACAATAGTTGTAGAAATATATTTATTAATAACTGCAACGAAAAACTATCAAAATTAGACAATGTTATATCTTGGAACAGATGAACTGAGTTACTTTTTAGTGACAGCGCCATTTTTGGATACAATTCCAACTTCAAAGTGTTCCTGTTTATTGCAACAACTATGAGAAAAACACAACAGTCACACAGTTATTAAATTTTATTCAAACAGTCTCTGGAACATTTTCACTTCCGCCAGGAAACAATGACAAGCAAGCAAGTTCATATTAAATATAAGGCACAGTTTTGTCATAATTGGAAATACACAGAAAAATTGTTTGCTTCCTTGATAAAAAGGAAAACAATTAGTCTTCAAGAACTGACAGCCTTGTGAAGATGCTGCATTTTTTTTTGTTTTTAAATTAAAATTTTATGTTGCATGTCTCTAGCCATTATTTTTTTTTTGTTATTTTGTTGAAGCTAATATTATGAATAGAAATATTGAAAAATATAATAATAATTTGACTGAATTAAGAGTGTTGTAAAAAGAAATAGTTGTTATTTCTGAGTAAACAAAGATTCCCTTGAGGTTGGACATGTTGATTAGAAACTTATCTGCAACCAGTATTGTCACAAATTAATTAGCTATCTGGCTACTGCCAATTATTGTTGCTTACCATAACTCAACAATAAATTAAAAATAATATAAAAAACAAACAAACAAAAGAAACCAACAACAAAAAACAAACTATATCACAAAAGTATTTCTACCTTATCAAGAGAATAATCTCTTCTTGTAGCTGTAATGTATGTAGAAGCTAGATCTTATATGGAGTCTGTAATTGAGCCTTTTGAGATTCACTGGGTTATTAATGGCATTGGAAGAAGAGGAATGGTAGCATTCATGACCATACTTCTTTTTTATGGTCTCTAAGACTTGAAGGAAAAAGAGAGACAGAAGTCATGAGGCTAAGGGCCTTACCTGGATGTCAGTAACTGAATGGATTGTAGGTGCCCAAGGGTCAGGTTGTAATACTGTCATGGATTAAGTCCATCCAAAAGCTCCTACATCCACATACTTTCTGCTTGTTTAGTTTCTCTGACAAGACTTGCAGCAAACCAAAGTCATGATAGGAGATGTGTGCAATGGAAATGAACTTGAAACCATTTGGTTGTGAAGTTAACTGTGAGAAGTCTGTAGAGGGAATTAAAAGTAAAGACCCCCTTCAGTCATGACTGACCATGGGATTGCACCTAGAAAGTTCCTCTCTGAGGCACAAGTCTGGGCAAGGTTGTTTATGGAAGACCAGCAGTCGCCCATGCATACCAGACTCTCCTCTCTGTGCCACTGATGTTATCCAAGGGAAAGGCAAAGGCCGATACAGCTTGGCACCTGTGATGTCGCAACTCATTTCTACAGCAGAGTGAACTGGAGCAACGTGAAATAAAGTGTCTTGCTCAAGAACACAACACGCAGCCTGGTCCGGGAATCAAACTCACAACCTCACAATCGTAAGAGCAACGCTCCAACCACTGAGCCATGCACCTTCACTGTGTATTTCAGCAGAATTGTGGTAACATAAGGATTACTAAAATGTAATATTTAGAAATTAAGAATTTGGTTATATTAATCTGTATTATCATATTTATTCCTGTATACTGTTCCCATATCTTAAACCTAAAATTTAAGGTGTGTGCATTTATATACAAATAATATTGAATAGTGTATGACTATAATTGAGACGGCATGACTAAAGTAAGTTATATTTATTGTCCAGGCAAACTGATGTATAATAAAGATTTTTAATCAATATGATAATGTCACATTTTTCTATGACATCAATAATACAGTAAATGTTCATTCTATTTTATAAGCATGCTTAAGATCTTATCGATTAAGGTGGCTTCTTAGTTTACTAACATGTTGAAACGATTTACAAGTAAAATCTTAAACCAAACCAAGAAAGCAAAAGGACAAAATATACTTAAATTCTGTTTAAAAAGTGCTATGGACTTCAGTTTTTGTATGCACACAACTGCTAAACAGACCGACACACCTTAGAATTATATTTGTGTTTCAATAAACCACTATAATAGGCAATAACACAAAGGTGTTCCAGCTGTAGCCATCTAATCAATATATTTCTTAACATACATGTTAAAATATATTATGTTAAATCTGTTATATATGTGCAGGTATAGTTGTGTGGTAAGAATTTTGCTTCTCAACCACATGGTTCCAGGTTCAGTCCCACTGCATGGCATCCTAGGCAATTGTCTTCTTTGATAGCCTCAGACAAACTGAAGCCTTATGTAGATGGAAACTGAAAGAAGCCCAAATGTTTTGAGTGCCTTTTGCATTTGTTTGTCTACTAGTATATATATATATATCCATGTGTGGATATATTTCTGTGGCAGATGGCAGAGCTAGGGTTTGGAGAAGAGGTGAACATCATGCCAATGGCTCTATGGTGGAGAGAGACTCATGGGGAGGACAGAGCATCATGGTATGGGGGTGGGATTGCACTCAACCAAAAACTTGGACTGATGGTCTTTCAAAACATCAGCCAAGGCCAGGGTAATGGAATAACTACTGCTCGCTACATTGACCAAGTCTTGAGGCCTCACATTGTGTCATACTTTGCCCGTCATCAGAATCATGTGTTTCCAACACAACAACGCCCATGCCCATACTGCCAGGTTGACAACAGACTTCCTCCAACAGCATAACATCCAGATACAGCCATGGCTTGCATTAAGTCCAGACTTGAACCCCATAGAGCACCTGTGGGATGAAATCCAAAGAAGGCTAAATGACATCTGTCCAAGGCTGACAACTGCAGCACAACTCACAGCAAGTTTTAACAGAGTGTGGGCTGCTATCTCCATGGCCTTTATCAATCGTTTGGTGCATTCAATGTACAGAAGATGCCTGGAGATAATCACATGAGATATTGAGTTCATCTCTTTGGATCCATGACAACCCCTCATCACGTAACACCATGTGACGTCAAACATGTTTCAGGAAATGATGTTTCATCATTAGTTAAGAATGGTTTCTTAATTAGCACTTTTAAATTAATGGTATGGAAGTTTGTTAATAAACTGGTTTCTATTTAGTATGTGTGTGACATTTCTCTTGTGGTTCAGTATATATATATATATATATATATATATATATATATATATATATATACACACACACACACACACACACGTGTGTGTGTGTGTTTGTGTATCTATAGGTGTTTGTCTTTGTGTCTGTTTGTCTCCCACCACCACTTGACAACCAGTGTTGGTGCATTTATGTCCCTGTAACTTAGTAATTTGGCAAAACAAGAGACTGATAGAATAAGTACCAGGCTTAAAATAAATAAGTCCTGGGGTTGATTTGTTCAACTAAAATCCTTCAAGGCAGTGCCCCAGCATGGCCACAGTTAAATGATTGAAACAAGATAAAAGAATAAGGATGATACAAATGAAAAAATCCTGAAGTTGAGCACCACTGGGTTAAAATATTGTGAGATGCATCACCAACAGTTTGATAAAATAATTGATGTCACAAAGATTATTTATTTCCATAAGTCTATACGTCTGTTTTGAAACAAAGCATGCAATAACGAACCAATATTTGACAATGAAATGTTAGAGTATGTGTTTGTGCAAAAAAAATACAAAAAAAAAATCAGTATTGAAACTATTTACATTCTCGTCTTTCCATATGGGAGGATGATTGATGACAATAAGCACAGATGTAGCTGTGTGGTTAAGAATTTTGCTTCCCAATCACAGGGTTCTGGAGCCAGTCCTTTGGTGTGCAACCTTGGGCAAGTGTCTTCTACTATAGCTTCAGGTTAACCAAAGTCCTGCGAGTGGATTTGGTAGACAGAAACTGAAAGGAGTCTGTTGTGTATGTGTGTATATGTACTCACACACACACACATAATAAGTTCTGGCAGGTTTGAATGTAAAATAACTGTCATTATTAATTAAGCTGGAGTTTGGATCATAAATTAAGAGCAAAGTTTGCTGGAGAATTTTAATTTAGATCACTTTAACACCCCCACCCCACCTTTTTTTTTAACCATATTTCTAACCAAAAATACTGCTTTGTTTCAATTAATTTTGAAAATAATGAAGAATTTAGTAGAATATCTTTATCATATTAAGCTTGGTGTTTGGAATATAAATTAAAAGAAAACTTTGTGGAAGGTTTAGTTTATATAACTTTAAAAACATGAAGTTAGCATCATAGAATCAGGGGGTCTCTCAGGCAGGTAGATATCAAAAGGTTAAAGAGAATAGAAGATCTGAAGAAGATGTAGAAAACAGAATGAAATTGTTATCGAATATTTGTTGCTTCGGTTTCTGTATGATCTTGCAGCAAACTTTACACGAGAATTTCTATCTTCAATCTTACAATCAAACAGTCTTGAAAAACATGAAAATTTGCTTCCAGTAACTGACAGATATCCAGTAAGATAGAAATCAGATCACACTATGTGTGTGTGTGCACATGTGTGTATATGTGTGTGTATATATATATATATATATATATATATATATATATATATATATATATATATATATATATATATATTCATTCTGCAGATGTATATATCTGGATCAGGAAACAGTCTACTAAATCATTCTACCTTTACAAACATAAACAGATCCTATCTGTATCTAGCTTGGAGTTTGGTATTGGATGATTTAGAATAAAAAGATGTGTGCAGTGAAGTGGAACTTTTACTATGTAGAGCAAGAATCCCTTATAAACAAACCTATAACAAAAAAAAAAACAAAAGACCTCACCAAAAGAAAAACAAGGGAAATCAGTATCCAATATCTTATTCCCATTTCATGGTTGGTTGGTTAGTAATAGGCATGGAATCCAGTCATATAAACAATTGTTCCAACAATATGCTAATTTCCAAATCTACCAAAAGACAAAAAACAAACAGAATCCCCTCTCCCTCCTCAATACTAACAATGAAGAACTGGAGATAAAATCCAAAACATACACAGTAATCATATCTTTCATACATTTTAGAACAAATTGCAAGTAAGCAGTTTGCAGGCAAACTGCAGGGCATAATAAAACAATATTACAAATATTAATTAAATGATACCTTTACACATTAATAATTTGATTTCGTTATCTTTCGCACTTCATATCTATTGTTTCTCACAAACAAAACCCCACTACTTCTCCCTTTTGCTAACAGCCCTTTACTTCTCCCTCACTCACTAACATTTTTCTCCCTCTGTCCCTGTCTGTCTTTCCTACTCTGTTACTCTCTATCTCTCCTTCTGTTTCTCTAAGAACCATCCCCATCTTTGTAAATAGGTACCACAAATAACTACAGTCCATTACGAGAAACAATTGGAATATCATAACTGATGATGATTCTATGGGTGGAGTCTTTAAAAGAGATGGACTCTCCCTAACTGACTGGCTTCTGTATGATTCATTTTTTGAAATGATGCTTCCAAAACCGAAAGTAGTTGTGAATTACAAGTGACTAATTCATATTCTTATTCTCTTTAATATGGTTATTACACTACATATTCCGAATAAAGTGATTTATTTTATATATAAAATCCTTGCATTTCATGTAATATTCTAACTAAATATCATATATTCTTATATATGCTGTTGCCACATTAAAAGCACTGGTGCTGGTGCCACATAAAAGGCACCCAGTACACTATGTAAAAGTGATTGGCATTAGGAAGGGCATCCAGCCATAGAAAACATGCCAAAACAGACAATGGGGCCTGGTGTGGACCCCAGCCTTACCAGCTCCTGTCAAATCATCCAACCCATGTCAGCAAGGGATGATGATGATTCTCCTTCTGATATGAGGATACAGAATTAAACTTACAGATTGCAATACCCACCAATCTAGGCCTTGGGTATTTTTTGCTCACCAAATGTGGAGTAAAGAACATTATTATACTTTTACAACAGATATATTGGATGTGCAATGAAGAATCAAAGCCAAGATCTTCTGAATCCCCAATAAAAGGGTCTAATTTTTAGTTCTGGTTTCATGTTAGGAAGTAGTTAAGAGAGAAGTATCATACTAGATGTGACTCCAATCAAACATAGGTGATACTTTTAGATGATTACCTGTTTCTGACAACTAGGTGAACAGAGTTACTATCGGATGCTGGTCTGTCATAGGTAACATTCCAGATGAATTGGGTAATTATTACTGACACCTAAGCGAACTGAGACGCTGTCAGATGTGGGTCTATCAGTTAACATTCCTGCTGAAC
Source organism: Octopus bimaculoides (assembly GCF_046866305.1). Classification (NCBI taxonomy): domain Eukaryota; kingdom Metazoa; phylum Mollusca; class Cephalopoda; order Octopoda; family Octopodidae; genus Octopus; species Octopus bimaculoides. Next base: position 43,943,846 of record NC_142940.1, on the reverse strand, counting down.
TGGTTGACTATTACTGAGAACCTGGTGAATTAAATTAATGTAGATGGATAGTTTATCACAGCCAGATGATCTGGTAAGAATTACTGGTGGTTAAATGGACTGAGACACCGTAGGGTGTTGATTTATCACAGGCAACATCTTTTGGTTTGAAAACTATCACTGTCAGCTACGTGAACTGAGATAATATAATGTATACAATGAAATGCCAGCACTAGATTTGAACTCTTAACCTATGCATTCAATATTATACGTACCCAAGCATATTTTCTCTCTGCCTGGAGTAATGGCTCATGATGGTTGACCACATGACTCATGGTCATGGCAGATGAGGAAGTATTTTGTGGAAATGGAAACTGACTGGGGCACTGCTTGGAAAGTTACTCAGGAAGACCCAAGCAAATGCAGACAAATGGTGGATGCAAGAACATGCTGTGAAGGTGCATGCCCCTCATATTTGACCTGATCTTAACATGAAAAAACACAATAATTCAATGTTTTGGCTACATACAACACAATGAAACAACATTGCATCATGTTGCTTGATGTATCTATATTAATTATTTGATATATTTGTAATTAGGCAAATCTGGTACAGACTGAAGACTGAAGCTCAGTGTGTACATAAACATTTACACCATCTTTGGCAGTAGGGATCTCTGTTGGGTTAGGAACATAATTCATCTGCATATATATAAGTAGGCTGGGGTAAGAATTTTTTAGGAACGCTGAAGGCTGTCAATGCATAGAAATCTTCCTCTTCAATGCTACTGATGTTACCCAAGGGGAAAGAGATTGAATGTGATGGCTTTTCTACGGAATAAAGCTTGGCACCAGTTTTCTCACAGACGCTACTGTCAGAACACAAAGATCTAGAACAGATACTGTAAAACATCTTGTAATAGTTTTGCTAACAAACTGCTCAGGATCGTCATTTTCTTATCGACCCTGAAACGATGAAGAGTGAAGCTGATCTCGGCAGGATTTGAACTCAGAGAGCAGGGAATCGGAACAAATATCACAAAGCATTTTATTCAACAATCTAATGATTTTGCCAATTTTCTGCTTTACAACATACACGGTGTCTAAACTTGATGCTACAATCAGTTTATTACTCACTCATCTAAATCAAATAATATTTCATGTTTGTCCATTCTTAATAGTTAGCATAGAAATATTAAAATGACTGTATAAAGACAGACAGAAAGCAAATATGAAAAACTAATTTATGAGCTAGCAAAACATGTTTAAGTGTGCATTGATAAAAACACTGAGCTAAATAATAACACCCACGCAAGGCGTGAGAAAAGCCAACAATAAAACGAATAAATTGTGAGAACAAAATAAATAGATTTACAAATGGTTTCTTGCATAAATAAAATAATAATTAGAGGAGGAGGAGGGGGAATAATAAAACCCTGACCTTTGGTGTTTGTTATATTAACCACGGAAAGATGAAAAGCAAAGCCGATATTCAAAAGATTTGGACTCAGAAAGAAATAAAGAAAGAAAGAAAGAAAGAAAGAGAGAGAGAGAGGGGGAGAGAGAGAGAGAGGGAGAGAGAGAGAGAGAGAGGGTGTGTGTATGTGTGTGTCTGTATATATATATATATATATATATATATATATATATATATATATATATGTGTGTGTGTGTGTGTGTGTGTGTGTGTGTGTGTGTGTGTGTGTGTGTGTGTGTGTGTGTGTGTGTGTGTGTATGTGTGTGTGTTGTTTATAATGGTGGAGCTTGAAGTAGATAAAGTTATAAACAGTAGTCTGAATATTGGGTTAAAAATCCCTTTGGATGGAATAAGTCAAAAGCTGCATGTTTTTTAACCCAATATTTAAATGCTGTTATTTATAGCTTTATATGCTTTGAGTTCCACTGTTAAAAACAATTTATTTCATATTTCTCAAACATTCTAAATTCTTGTGATGCAAAATGTATGTATATCATCATCGTTTTATATCTGCATGGGTCAGACAGGATTTGCCAAACCAGATTTTTTCCTCAACCAGATGCACTTCCTATCACAAACCCACATCTGTTTTTCTCAAAGCAGCATAATATTTCCCCATGGCCAGATATGTTTACACAGAAAATCAGAAACGAATGACACTGACCATTCATTTACAACTATTGCATTATGCAATGTCAACACAAGGAGAAACAAACACACATATATGTATATATGGCTGTGTGCAAGCTATTTGCTTCTCACCCACTTCGTTTCAGATTCAATCTCACTGTGTGGCACCTTCAGCAAGTGTCTGCTAATATTGGCCCAGGCTGACCAAAGCCTTGCGAGTGGATTTGGTAGATAGAAACTGAAAGAAGCCAATTGTGTGTGTGTTTGTGTATGTATATATATATATATATATATATATATATATATATAATCCAACTAAGGAGACAAAGAAAGATCTTAACACATCTTTAATAAGCAGTTACAATTGTTTCTGTACTAACTCTGCTTTCAATGGCAGTAAAAGTTCCAAGTGAAAATTTATGTAATATTTTCAGTTTTACATAACATTAACTAGGCACTACTTCTGACCTGCATCAAGGACGTTGTAGATAGCCTAAAGCTCAGGTTGAGTGGTGCATTGGAAAGACTCCATCTTTCTAACCTCCTAGGACCTTATATATATATATATATATATATATATATATATATGCATGTGTGTGTGTGATTGTGTTTGTTCCACCACCACCACCACTTGACAACCTTTGCTTAGGAGTTTGGCATAAGAAACTGATAGAATAAGTACTAGACTTTAAAAAAATAAAAAAATACTGGGGTTGATTTCTTCAACCAAAACCTTCAGTGTGGAACCCCAACATAGTAGCAGTCCAGTGACTGAAACAAATAAAAATACACACACATGAAAGACTTCCTTTTTCTGTCAAACAAAAATCCACTCACAAGGCTTTGGTTGGCCTATGTCTATAGCAGAAGACACTTGCCCAAGGTGCTGCATAGTGGGACTGAATCCAAAACAAATGTGGTTCGAAAGCTAACTTCTTGACCACACAACTATGCCTGTTCTCAATACTGATACAAAAAATATAACACTTTGCTGACAATATTTCTACTGTAAAATAAATAAACTACCTATGATACACTTCAATCAATTTTGAAAACAATAAATGAAAAACTTGGAGGGATTTAGTAAAATAACACTTTTTTTTCCCATTAAGCCATTATTTGGAGTAGAAATTAACAAAAGGTTTTTCACATAAAAATTATGATAGAAGATTTTATATTTAAATATGAATACTTTAAAGCATGTGGTTTTGTAGCATAGAGAAACCAGAGGGCTGGTGTCGAAAAGGATCGCAGAAAACTTTTTCTCTCACAAACATTTTAATGGATTATGCTCACAAAATAATCTAAAGAACAAAAAGAAAAAAAAAGGAGAAAAAGAGAAACCAAAACAAAACATAAAAATTCTTTTGATCTAGTGAATAAAACATCTAAAGTAGAGAATGGTAGTAATGGCATAGAGATGCGAGATAAATATAGGAAGAATGAAGATGAAAATCATAATTAAAAATGTTTATAATTTCATTATAAATATTCAGAGGTACAATGTGTGTGCGTGTGTGTACATATATATATATATATATATATATATACCTTTTATATATTAAAGGTATATAACAATATGATAGAATAATGGTATTGTTTTTATATAGATATGTATGTATGTGTATACATTGTTTAGAGGGACATAATGGAATCTTTATAGAGCTCTTAATTTAGATTAAAGGTATCTGTACTGGCCAGTGCTTCTTCAAATTCTTACCAAACAGCTTTTTAGTTTGTTCTTTAAAAAAAGATACTTATTCAGTTTTGATAGTGTGTAAAAATCTAAGTATCATTAACCAATGGGGGGGGGGGGGAACTCCAACTAAAACCCCACATAAACACACTCCCCCACAGGTAATAATGTACAAACACATACATTACTTACACAAATATACACACACACACACACACACATATATATATTTATATATATATATATATATATATATAACATGTACACATATGCATACAATCACACTTATATTCTTTTGTTTAACACCCATTTTGTATGAGTTTGGACAAGGTTATTGAAATAGGACTTTAGAACCATGTGCTCATTCCATCACATAACTTAACAACTAAGGGATTTCTTTAGGTCTTTGAAGATGCAGGGCAACTTATCATATTGTCAACAAAGAGTGTCAACACAAGCACCACTTCACTGAAGCAATGACAACATGAAATGTAAACAATATATGCATATCTGCAGATACACACATACACACACACAAACATGATGGGATTCCTGCAGATTTCATCTACCAACTCCTTCATATAACATTATAAGTTGGGCTGAGGCTACACTACAGTGTCTGGTGAAAGAACCTCCCATATTAACTACATGAAGACAGTTACAACCTGCCTGGCTTCCCTGGTGCCATAGCAATCGTTGTAGTCACAAAGTAAACTTCTTGACCACACATTCATGTCTGCCCCTATGCTTACTTGCTTATGACAGCCCATCAAAATGATGACAACATTGATCCAAGACATTCATTCTCTTCTTCCTTCAGCACATTGTTTCTCAGGGGTTACAGGTGAGGCTGACCGATACAAAACAGGCAGATCCTGTGGCACTGAGGGCACTGAAGCTGACTTCTAACAACAGCCACAAGGGGTTGATAACAACATCTCCTCCTTTTTCATGCAGTCTCCTGCATTTGGTTTCAAAGTGCTCAACTCCAGCATCACATACATGCCTCCATGCCTTCTGATCAACAGTCAGGCCTGCATCTGATTGGGAGGGATGCTGCATCCACTTGAGATGATCATTAAAAACAGTTTTGGACATCCACGAGGCCTACCTCTAGTCTTGATTTCACTGAAGAGAACCATCTTTAAGAGCTGGTTACCTGGCATCCAAATCACATAGCCAACACAGCAGAGAAGATGATGAAGGATGCAGGCTTCAACACTGTAGATCCCACCACACCAAGAGGATTTTGCCATGCCTGATCAAGGATACATTTATTTAATATATTTTATGTCAAGTTATATAGAAAGAAAATTCAGCCTTTTTGCATTTAGATTACTCTATGAAATGTAATGCATATTTATTCACATTGTTTTGAATTAATCATGCACTGACCTGTATTTTCAAAATTTTCATGATGGGAACTCTTATTTTTAGATTGATATTATAGGGTAGGCATGAAAAGCTGGATCTGGCCAGTGTTAACATAAAACAGTTAGAATACCTGAGCTGGATATGGCTAGTCTGAATGCTTAAGGGTGAAGCATTATTTGGTATTTTTTCCTTGTACAATTAACTTTTGCAAGTCTGATGGAGGCTAGCAAGCTGAAACTTCAGAGTTACTGTCAACATTCTCCTTGCAAAAATTTATATATATACACATATATATATACACACACACACACACACACATATTATATTATGCTATGCTATGTTATATATATGAATAAATAACTTCATTTCATTTTATCCCATACTTGCTGAACAATAGCTGTTGACAAGTTTCCAACGGTCAATCATTGGTTTGCAGTATTTCCTAAGGCAACAGTGACAATGGATTTGTCTAACCCAGTTGCTCCAATATTACACACAATATCTTTATTGAAAAGCATTGATATTTTAGTTTTCTTGCCAAAGTTTACATCTTTCAGAGAAATACACACAATCATCATCATCATCATCATTATTTTAAAGGCTACCTTTACATGCTTGCTTGGGTGAGATGAAAATATGTTTTTGGCATAGTTTTTCTATGGGCAGATGCCCTTCCTGATGCCATTCTCCATTTGTCTCCAAGAGAGGTACCTAAAAAAATAATAACCTCTGAATCTATTTTATGGTAAACAACCCAGACATCCTTATGTGGAGAACTGGAAGCAATTGACACTGAAAAAAACCTTTCCTTTATGAAAATCACACAATATTTAGAAAGACAAAGACTGGGAAAGAGAAAAGAGGTATAAACATAGCTGGCTCAGGGTTCAGTCCCATTGAATGGCAAATTTGGTGAATGTCCTCTACTAGAGTCTCGGACCAACCACTGACTTGTTAATGGAATGGGTTGATGGCAATAGTATAGTAGCCCATCACACACACACACACACACACACACACACACACACACATATACAGTATATATATACAAAAATGATATTCTTTCAGTTTCCATCTACCACATATACTCACGAGACTCTGGTCAGCATGGAACTGAATCCAAAACCATATTATTGGAAAATGAACATTTTAACCACACAACCATGTGTGCCAATATATCATCATCATCATCATCATCATAATTGTTTTAATGTTCACTTTTCCATGTTTGTAAGGGACAGAGGGAATTTGTTGAGGCAACTTTTCTACAGCTAAATGCTCTCCCTGTTATCAAGCTACACCTGTTTCTAAGCAAGGTCATATTTCCTCATGGCCAGACACGTTCTCCACAGAAGACTGGAAACAAGCAACACCATTTGTATGATAGTGATGTTTGTTTATAACAAACATCACATGATGTCAAGACAAGGATACACACACACAGATACACTAACACACACTATATAGACATATGATGGGCTTCTTCTAGCTTCCATCTACCATATCTACTCACAAGACTTTGGTTGGCCTGGGGCTGTAATAGAAGCTTGTCAACCTAAAGTCACAAACCACTCAACCACAGAAGTGTACATATCTATCTATCTTTTTGCACACATGCATTCACAAGCAGCCATATATATTTATTTACACACACACACACACAGGTATATATATTTATTTACACACACACAGGTACATGTGTGTTGTTGCAGTGTAGGAAAGGTGGTGTAGTGCAAAAGCTTCCCTGACATGTGCAAGACATTCAAAGTTGTACAGACATTCGAAGTTGTACAAGAGTAAACTTTCAGATCATTACCATCAAAATGATATATATTTATATGAAGTATCAGAAAAGACAATATATAATTTCTGAAGGCTCATTAAAATGCTATTAATCTTTAGTTATGCCTTATACCAATTTCCTATTCAATTCTTGACATCAGTCTTCACATGAATGACAATACAGTTTTGTTGTTGAAAGAAATAGTTTTTGTTCCTAAGTTAACTTAGTCACCGACTTCCTGACTCGGCAGAGCACAATTCATCTTTTGGAATCACACCATACATCACTGTCACAATTTAATTTAGTTTGATAAGATTTAAGTGATTATTATATTATAAAACCATGAGATGTACGTATACTTAATAGATAGATAACAATCCTTTTCTTTACAGATAACCCCTAAAAAAAGAAAAACCCAAAAACCAAAAATGATTTAATAATAATAGAAAATATTTTTAAAAGGGGCAGACAGGAAAATCACAGAAATATCTTAGAAAGGAACACAAAAATTGCTCAATATTTGAAGTATATGTAAAATTTAGGCATGGCTGTACAGTTGAGAATTTCACGTCCTATCCATGTGTCTTAGGTTCAATCCAACTGCGTGACACCTTGGACAAATGTTTTCTACTATAGCCTCAGATTGACCAAACCCCTGTTGAGTGGATTTGGTAGATGGACACTGAAAGAAGCCTGTCATTTATATCTATCTATCTGTCTGTCTGATGAGTCATCTATGAAGCTACAGCTTTTGTGGATGTGAAACCATTGGTCACTCTATGTCCAGATATTAACTTTATTACTTTAGTATATATATATATATATATATATATATATATATATATATATATATATATATATATATATATATATATATATATAAGGTTGGCTCAAAATTCACAGGTGGCCTAAAAGTCACAAAGATGTTAATTCATCTATGCTGTTTTAAATTTATGATAATTTAGTACCACATACAGTATATATATATATATATATATATATGAAAGAAGGTTTGAAAATGCACTTATTTTTAAAAAATATTTATTTACTTAACCGGTTTCACTTTTTTAGAAAAAGATTATCAAAAGTCTTTGAGAATAATAAAAAATGTTAAAAAACAGTCTGAGTATTAAAATGCATATATACATTCTTTGATGATAAAATATATTTAAAGTATAAAGCTTTGTATGAACTTTGTAGTGTTACATACTGATTGTCACACATTCTCTGATATTAAGGTGAAATTGTTAAAAACAGTGTATGAAAATACACATATGGAAAAATACATATACATATACATATTCTCATACATATTCTTTGACAATCGAATAAAATTGAGAAGGAACTGACCTGGCCTTTTTCTCTTGTGTATATTGAAGGAATGTTTTATATATATATATATACACACACACACACACACACACACACACCTATATAAATCTCTCTCTCTCTCTCTATATATATATATATATATATATATATATATATGTATATATATATATATAATCTGGAATCATGTGATTGGGGAGCAAAATTTTTTAAACATGATGTAAAGCCGAAAAACATGTTAATTCGAAATATTAAGTTGAGGTATGCCTGTATCTTAATTTTATTTTCAAATTCAGTATATGAACTACACACTATATAATTTCTTCATTTATTAGGAGAATCACTCTTTGTCTCCATCTCTCTCTCTCCCTCTCATTTGCAGTTTATTGAAAGAAAGAAGAGTGGCAACCATATTGTTCTTTTAAAACTAGACAATACAGATAATAGGAAGCCAGTTAGAAATAATAATAATAATAGTAATAATAATAATAATAATGATGATGGAAAATAAATAAAATTGAAGTTATATAAAAACAAAATAAAGATTTGTAAGTTGACAAATGACAAGCAGACATGTTTCCGGAAAATAATACAACAGGAAGTAAACTGTGGGTTCACTTGAATGGTGGAGGTTGTTGAAGAAATGTTTATACAACTTGGTAGTTAGTAACAAGCTCACTTGATGGAAACTAGTTGGGCAACTAGAAAAATGTCGAGAGGCTGTCATGCCTTATTTTTCTTTCCCTTTTTCTTTGTGTATTTTAATACAAACAACCTAGGATAAAAATGTGAAATTCTTTTTCCCATCAAGTATTCATTGGAGAGAGAGAGAGAGAGAGAGAGAGAGAGAGCACTTCCTTTAGAATTGATTTATTATTATCATCATCATTATTGTTATTATTATTATTATTATTATCATTATTATGACTGCTGATCACAAACTTTTATATTAGTTTATAATTTAAGATTCTTTGGTACTTGTCAAAATTTAAAAAATTTAGGTTTTGGAAAAAAAAAGTAGGAAATCTTGAAAAATTTAACAAGAGGTGTTGAATCAGTAGAGTTTGCATGCTTTGCGGAATTTGTTTCAACTCTCTGCGCTTTGAGTTCAAATCCTGTGAGGTAAACTTTGCCTTTATCCTATCAGGGGTCAATAAAAAAAACCAAAACAAAACAGAATTAACAATACAGAGAGGTGAATTGGCAGAATTATAAAAATGATGGAGTGGATGCGTTATATTTGTTCCAGTTCTTTGCGTTTTGAGTTCAAATCCTAGCAAGGCCTGCATAGGTGTTAACCTATTGCCTGGCTCTGATACTCTCACCTGGCATCTTGTGTGAATTTAGCAGAGTCCACTTTGCTGCAAGTGTTTGGGCTAGGCTTCTGGTTTCAAAATATACTTTTATTCTTCCCACCACACTAAAAGAAGATGCCACCGTCGCCGCCACAACCATTTAATGTATTTTTTTTTTATGCTGTTAGGTGTTGGACAGTTTGAGAGGAGCTGGTAAATAGCAGGGCTGCATTAAGTTCCAATGTTAGGTTAGGCATGGTTTCTATGGCTGGATGCCCTTCCTAATACCAACCATTTTATAGTGTGTACTGTGTGCTTTTTATGTACTACCAACACTAGTGAGGTCGCTGAATAATTTGCAAGATGGGAAAAAGAACAAGAAAAGAAAACACCCCCTTGACTAAATGGGGGCAGTATTTTCAGAGGAAATATCATTTTGTTTGAGTCTCTTTCTGGTAAATTGTTCATGGAGAAAATATGTTAATCACAATGATTACTTTAGTGAAAAGGCCTTCAGAAAGAGACCCAAACAAAATGATAATGATAATTTGCACCAGATAATGGGAGATTGAAGTATGATGGAGGGACAAATGAAGTTGTTTTGCTATAGAGGAGACACATGGCTACCCACTAAAAAATTTAAGATTTTCAACGAGAGAAAACATTTTTCAGTGTATGTGTGTGCATGTAGTATTTAATAAGCACATCCATTGCTGACAGGTCCATCAATGGTATAACGTGTGCGCATGTGTGTCTTATTAGATGATAAAACAAATGGTTTATACCTGGTAGCTTACTGGTAAAGGATGGTCACTTTCAAGTGTTCATTATGCATTTGGTTAATGGAAGCTGGAAGGTACGAGAATTTTTATTTATCATCACAGTTGCTTTGAACCATCTAGCAATTGTAGTGATTAATAAAAATTCTCGTATCTTCCATCTTCTGTCTCTCATTAACCATATACGTATGTACATAAAATATATTTACATACCTTAACCAACACCACATAAGTTTCTAGATGGAAGTTGGAATTATGAAAATTTAAAGGTAAGAAAATTATTATGAAAGTGGTAAATTGTTCATGGGGAAAATATGTTAATCACAATGATTACTTTAGTGAAAAGGCTTTCAGAAAGAGACTCAAACAAAATGATAAACAGAGAGTTGAAGGGAGCTATTTACGTAAATTCTGGCTTTGATTTTTAAGCAAAATCCAGATATATTAATCCTAGAATATTTTCAGTAGAGATTTTTTGGAACATTAGTATAAATATAGTGTTTATTTATTTCAGTATGGAAAACATCAGCAGAAAAGATTTTAGTTTGAATCAAATGAATATGCGTATATGAGCTTCTTAGTGCAAATGGATGAACAGAGATGATTCTCTGATGTATGAGAGTGAAAGGATGGAACAGAAAATGGGGTGTACCATGTTGAAAATGTATGTAAATTTTAATATATTGAGGTAAATTATTCTAAAAGTAGTGCTTACAAGTAATAGTTTGTATAGTTAAACAAATTTTCAAACAGAATTCAGAAATACATCATAAACTGTCGTAATACACTTGAATTTAACATTCATACTCTTTAGAAAAATCCAGCTTTATTGCATGTGTACATATTCTCTCATAAAATGAAGAAATAATATGAATAAAATAGACATTTCTCTAGTGCTTTATGACATTTATGCAATACATATGCTATGGGAATGTACATATATTATTATGGAAGAATAGCATAATACTAGCTTCACCGAAACATCTGGCAATGAACACAATCAATAAGTGAGAGTTAAATTCCAAAATCCCACTTTGATAATAATAATAATCCTTTCTTATTTTGGCAAAAGTCCAGCAATTTTGAGGGGGTGGGGAAATTGATGACATCAACCCAAGTGCTTGACTGGTACTTATTTCATCAACCCCGAAAGGATGAAAGCAAAGTCAAGCTTGGTGGAATTTCAATTGAGAATTGGATGAAATGCCCGACATACTAACAACTCTGCTAACTCACCGACTTAATAACAATAATAGTTTCAAATTTTGGCACAAAGCTGGCAAGTTTGGAGGAGGGGTTAAGTCAATTACACTGACCCCAGTGCTCAGCTGGTACTTGTCTTATTGACCCTGAAAGGACGAAGTCTACTGCAATGAAATTTGAAATCAGAATGTAAAGACAGATGAATAATAATGAGAATAATAATGATTTCTATTATTGACCACAAATGCCCAAGATATGGAGGACAATATCAAAGGACAAGTTACAACACAAAAAACAAAAACAACAACAACAATAATAATAAGAGATACAGAAAAAAAAAATCCAAGAGTAAGCCAATCCAATTTTCTTAAAACACCACTAATCCACTGTATCAAATTGTTAGTTTTTTTTTCTTTTTTGACCCCGAAAGGATGAAAGCCAAAGTTGACCTCAGCAGTGTTTGAACTCAGATCAAACAGAAACAAATATTATGTTGCATCCAATGCTCTAATGACTTTGCCGATTCACAGGAAACATTAAATCAAGTAACCTGACAAAAAAGATGAAAGTATTTTGTTTGTTGTCTGTCACCGCAA
>NC_142940.1:43796705-43929205 GCF_046866305.1 Octopus bimaculoides | reverse complement strand
CTAAGCATTTCGCCCAGCGTGCTAACAATTCTGCCAGCTCGCCGCCTTCAAACCATTAAATAATGATGATGATGATGATGATCTAACACATTTCCATTGCTTGTTTTAGTTTGAGTTATAGACTTGTTGTATCTAAGCCATATTGGTAAATCATAGGCAGCACAGGAATCTCTTGAATTTCTTAACAGCTATGAATATATACTTGTGTAATGTGTGTGTGTGTGTGTGTGTGTGTGTGTGTGTGTGTGTGTATATACATATGTATGTGCATACATGTGTACACACATACACACCACACGTGTAAATTTACATTATACTCTGAGCAAAATTATAACATGGAAATCATTTCTCAGAGAATATGCATAAATATGAAAAATTATTTGTTATACTGAGACAACAGAGAAATGAGCTTTTGTTAAGAGAGCGAAAAACCCAAGTTAGAAGAAATTGAAAATTTATGCAATATGCCTTAAAAGGAACCAGTGAAAAAAAATGTATTATTAAGAGCTAATTACAGCATGGACAAAAGGACCTGTGGTTTGCATTCTGAGTTCTTGTACGCTGAGTTCAAATCCCACTGAATCAACTTGTTCTTTCATCCTTCAATGAGTCTAGTACTATAGTCAGGACTTCTCTCTGTCTCACTTTTTCTGTCTCTTTCTTCTTTCCCTTTCTCTCTCTCTCTCTTTGAAAGTAATTGGTTGTGCTCAGGCCAGGAGTGTTGGTTGGCCTTTGCCATGTTTGAAATGCCCAAGTAGTATGCCATAACAACACCTTCATTACTCTACTAAGAGTTGATGGCCCATGAAAAGAAGGGAGGGAGGGAGGGAGGGAAGAAGGGAGGAAGGAATGAAGGAATTCCAGTGAGATATCAACAGAAGAAATATGGGTTCAATTCTTGTAAGGGAAGCACAACTTATTGACTTTTCTGTTGACTTTGTAACAGACGGTCTTAAGAAATAGAAGCACATAACAGAAAATATTAAAGACCAATTTTCTCAGTGAAAAAAAACAAAAACAACAAAAAAAACAAAAACAAAACATCAAAAAAACAAAAAACAAAATTCAAGGTAATAAAGAAACAATTTTCTCTTTTAAATAACTACTTTGGTTTACAATATATTTTCTCAGATCTGCTGTGTATAATTGTGTCTGGTGTTTATTATTATTATTATTATTATTACCATCATCATCATTAGTACAATGTGTGTTGTTTCAAAATTAATATAATAGTCAGTGAAAAAAACAAAAACAACAAACTGTTTTGTTCTTTTGGTTGCTCAAAGAGTTAGATGTAAAAGGTGAGTTGGTAGATGTCTACAAAATCAATAAAGTTTTTGCTATCACATGTAGAAAGCTCGAAATATTTGGTTTGAATTATGAAGGTACTGAAGACATATGTTGAAACATGCTAACTCCTTTATGAATAGCTGTGATACAACTGTGTTCCCAGTGTCATGCTAATTCTAGGCAAGGATTGCTTTAAACCATAATCATTTAAACTGACCATAGATAGCCCAAATATTTTACCTGTTTCATGTTCAAACTGGCCAGACATAGTCTCTTGTAGCTACCCTACAATTTCTTTCTAAAAAATAAATAATCACATCATCAAAATCTTGAAGCTACCAGATTAATTTAAGACAAGACAATGTGAATATATAAGCATTACTTTTGACAGAGTAATCTGAATGCTAAAGGCTTAAGGGAACAATTGTATGTGAGATATTAAGCCACATTCTAGAGTATGATACAATATAAGAGCCTTTACAGAGTTGCTTAGCTTGCTAGATATAGCAACCGAATCTACTTCAAATCACACTTGATTATTTTAGAAAAGTAAGAGACATGTTAGGAACTGCAGTCTGTGTTATAGAAAACGGCATTGGTCATGACTGGAATAATGTTCTAGAATATTCAGAGCTGCTTTCTACTCTATGATACAATGTGGGAGCCTCTACAGAACTGGTTCTCAACCAGGGTTCATACAACCCTTGGGGCTCCATACAAGATTTTGTTAAAATTTATCTGCAGTAACTTGCTTATTCTCCAACAATACACAAAATACTTTAATTCTGTTGAAAATGTAACTCCTAATAATATTTAATCATAAAAATATAAGATTTTTTTAAACATTAAATAGCTGAGAGAGTCCACTCAAGTAAAATAGAAATCAAAAGAGTCCTTAGGTAAAAAATGGTCTGTAGAGTTACTTAGCTTGCTAGAAATAGCAGCCAAATCTCTTTTAAATTGGTCTTTTCAATCTTAGAGAAAGGAAACATTGGAAAGCATTGCTGCTCCCGATATCATTGATTCTAACCAAGGATTAATTTAAGGGCATGACTGTACATAGAATACCCAGCTACATTTTATGATATGATACAATGTAAGAATGTCTATGGAGTTGCTTAGCTTGCTAGAAATAGCAGCCGTATCTTTCTTCAAATCACACTACTATTTTAGAAGAAGAAGAGACATGTTAGAAATTACACTATGGTATAGAAAATAGTGTTGTTGGTCATGATTGGAATAACCTTTTGATCAGACATCTGTCTGTTCTATCAGAAGTGACTGAGGGCAAAAACAACAACAGCAACAATTGTAATACAAAAATCAATGATTGACAAAAAAGATAGCAATCTTATTTATTTTATTTTCTGAGCTATTCAAAAATTAAATAGAATAGCCCGAGTTATTTCATTGTATGTGAACTCATTAACGAAATAATGCTACACAGATTAGGGAGGTATTTAATTAGTAGAAAACAAACAACCAAAATAGCAACCAAAGAAAACACAGTACCTAATAAGTGGTCTTTTATTATTATCATTATTTTTTTTTTACCAATAACTTAAAGCAAATATGTATGTATGTATGTGTTTTTACATGAATATGTGTTGTGTGTGTATATGAATATATGTGTGTTTATGTAGATGTGTGTGTAGTATGTATATAGATATTTGTGCGTGTGTGTGTATATATGTAGATGAGTGTGTATAATGAACAAGATATATACATACACACACAATTCACACAGATGTATGTGTATATGTATACGAACAGTCATATATATATATAAATTTCTTGTCTGTCTAATTTGCTTCAAACCAATGTGTAATCATCATAAATTTCATCTGGAGAGCATTGATTATTGCAACGGTTACGACAACCCGAGGAGCTAGACTGTTATGGGTCGAATGAATGGAGTTAATAAGAAATTCATTTTGAATCTTTTCTTTTCAATTTAAAGTAACTGAACCAATAAGTGCTTTTTATCCACTTCGATGCTTTGCTTCAACAAAAGAAGAAAGCAATATAATTTAGTAATATTATGTAGACATTATAAAAGCGTTGATGACCTTTCACTAAGTTGTTTCTTCACTTTTTGATGTATTATAGCCATTCTATACCTTGATAAAAAATTCTTAATATGCAAACGTATGGCTAAGTGGTCAGAAGGTTTTGCTTCTTAAACCCTTTTGTTAACATATTTTTGTTTAAACACACTACCTTTGTTTCAAGTAGTTTTGAAAATAATGAAGAATTTAGTAAAATTATTTGCTCATTATTAAGTTGATGTATGGTCTAAATGGTCAGAAGATTCTGCTAACATATTTTTGGTGAAATACATTCCCTACGTTTCAAATAGTTTTGAAAATAAGGAAGAATTTAGTAAAATTACTTGGTCATTATTAAGTTGATGTATGGCTAAATGGTCAGAAGATTTTGCTTCTTAAAACCTTTTTGTTAATGCATTTTTGGCGAAATACACTGTCTGTGTTTCAAGTAGTTTTGAAAATAAAGAATTTAGTAAAATAATTTTGTCATTACTAAGCTGGAGTTTGGAACATAAATTAACATGAAATTTTGATGGAAGTTTTTAATTTCAACCACTTTAATATTTTTGTTCCCATATTTCTGTTGAAATATACTGGCACTGTTTCAATCAATTTTGAAAATAAAGAATTTAGAAAAATAATTTGGTCATTATTTAAGCTGCTGTTTTGAACATAAATTTACATGAAATTTAGATAACATTCAAATAAATTTCTGTCATAGAACCAAGGCCAGTCTCAGACTGTTTGGTTCAAAAAAGTTTAACAAGATATTGACTTCAAGTCTACAGCATGGTAAACTTGGCAAGTATCTTCTATAGTACTGAGGTGATTAAAACTACAAGAGTGAAGTTCTGGTCAACAATAACTATACGAGAAAACCTGGTTTATGAACTGTGTGGTGTGAAGACCTAACTTTGCTTCCTTTCACCCTAAATTTCACGCTGATTCCACCTGAGGATTCCTGTATGTGGAATACACAGTCACTATCATTCAATAACTAGGTAGAGAGGGTCAGTTGATCAAACAACTAGGTCATTCATTTATTGAAACCATTATGAGATCTATCAAACTATATTCTAGTTTATTTTTCTTTTGGTCTTCAAGGGAAGGTGGTTTTGTTTGTTTTTTTAATTTTTAGTCAAAGTGAATGGCAATGCCCAAGACTGGTGAGGGAGAGAGATGAAGGTATCCTGAAATTGAAACCTATCTAGAATGTTTACAACTGAGTGGGGTCCACTAAAGGCATCCAAGGCGCCAAGTGGTAGTGTTAAACCAGGTGAGAGATTAAGTTTACTGCCCAAGCAGAATTTGAACTCAAAACAAATATTCTTACAGTTTTGCTAATACACCACTCAGTATTAGTACTTTTAATTGATTCCAAACCAATGAAAGACAAAGTTGACATAAGCATGATTTGAACTCAGAACAAATGTTATAAGACAATCTAATTTTCTGAATTACTCTGCTAATTCACTACTTTAGACAGACAGACAGCAGTCTCTCGAGGAGAATGTTGAGAATAGCACAGACAGACAAAGTGTCTAATGGAGAAGTGATGACCTGGGCTGTGGCAAATAGGAAACTGCTTTGTGAGATAAGGGCCAAGTAACTGAAATTTCTTGGACATGAGATGAGGAAAGAAGGCCTGGAGAATTTAGTGATGACTGGAAAGATTGAAAGGAAAAAAAGCAGAAGGAGAAGGATGATATGGATGTGAAAATTGACAAACTAGTTAGAAGAAAGAGGCATTAAACAGAAGGAAGCAGAACTGTTACACAGAACAAAGAAGTGTGGCAGGCAGGACATGGTTGTCTCTATCCCACATTGTGGACATGGCACCGAAAGAAAGAAAGAAATTCACTACTTGCTTGCTTAAAAGAAACTATGATTTTTCTGGAATCTGGTATCTCACCTTACTTTGATCCTTCATTTCCGATGGAGTGATAGAGACACCATCATGACAAGGCATTTTGGGCACTTTTAGCTCTAGTAAAATCCATCACTCTCCAGGTCTGACCACTGCTAAGATTTTAAAAAATATGATTTTGCCCAAACAAGGCTTGAAACCACTGTAGTATAAGGGGCTACAAAGAAGGAAAGATGGAACCTACAAATTCAAAAGATTAGCAGAGAGCTTAAAGGATTGAATATCAGAATGCAGAAGAAAACAAGATGAGGCGACAGTAATGAGTTCCAGACAGTGACAGTTTTAGGAAAAAAGCTATTAGAATAGAAGAACTTATGACTAACAGGAAACCCAACAGAGAAAACAATATGCCTAGGAAGAAAAGCGGGTAACATATTTAACTCAATAGCATTTAAACCAACTATATCTGGCCAAAATACTCTCTATTTTATGTTTAAACAAAGCAAATCCATCCTTTCCCATCTACCCTATAATATCATTCTAAGAATAAAACAATCATATCATTGAAATCTTGAAGCTATGGAATAATGCATGAGTGATTCAAAATGATATAAATAAACAAGCATTACATATGACAAAGAAATTTGAATGCTAAATAGTTAGAGATTTTGAGAGAGAGTACAAGACTAGAAAATTCACCAGGACAGTGACCACAGAAATACTTATAGGAAAAACATTGATGGAGATATATTCCCACGATGAGCCAAAGACTCCAACGTAGTGGAAGAGGACCCACCATATGGAAAACTTGGCTCTGAATTTAACCAAGTAAGTTATGACACCCAGAAGAGAAAGAAGAGAAAGAGAAGAATCAATTCCAGGCATTTTACATTTATCAATACCTAAAAGTATGAAAGACAAAGTTGACTGACCTTAGTAGGGCTTGAACTCAGATCACAAAGAGCCAAATGGCACAAAACACTGCAAGTCAATCTTATCCAATATTATAACCACTAGCTTAATCTTCATGTGGTATCAAATTAAAAGTCATTATACAAACATAACTTTTAATACTAATTAGCCAGAGTTAATTAGTGTCAGGTTTGAGTGTAGAAATATGAAATGTAGATACACATTTAAGTGGCTTCATTTATTTTCAGAGTTTTAACTCTGCTACCACCCCTTCTCCAACCCTCTGAAATCCGTTTTTTTTTCCTGTCTTTTATATTTACAATCTTTGCATAATTTCATTTTCCAGCTGCATTACTTTTTACATGGATTGATTTTGAGGGAAGAAAGGAATTTTATTTTTTAATTTTTGAAAAAATTTTTTTATTTCCAACCTTCTTCATCATTCCTAGTACTTTCATCAAAAGAACAGAGGGAGAAAAAGAAAAAAAAAAGAGAGAAAAAAACAAAAAAAAAAAACTGACAACCAAACAAACGTGGTTTATTGAAATCTAAAGAGGTGAAAAATAAAAAAACATAAAAAAATAATTATAACACATAAAACTAAATAATAGATTTAGTAGTCAATATAGGGAAAAAGTATTTCATTGCATTTAAATCTGTGGAAAATGGAAATGGTATTATAGTGTTTGAAACAGATGTTCAAAGCTACTGACAAAATTCTTAGATAAAAAAAAATTAAAATTAAAAAAAATATAAAATTCTGAAATTATAAAATTTATGAAGAAATTATAGTAATATAAATAAAAGTATTCTTTCAAGTTTTAACTAGAGAATATTATTATTATTACCAATATTAACATTATCATTATTATTATTATCATCATCATCACTATTATTATTATTATTATTATTATTATTATTATTATTATCAAAACTGTTATTATTATTGTTATTATTATCTTCTCCAGTTGAATTAAAGGAAACTTAGATGTTTTCTATGCTGCTTTACTTTTATAATACTAATCCTGCTGATTCATTGGAAAACTTCTGAAGAAGAGGAAAGAACTTTTTTTTTTTTTATGGAAAAATTCAGCGATCCAAAAATGAATTTATAAACTTTTCGAATGCTTCCAACTAGAAAAATAATTGAAATCTATTGCATGTGCCAATTACAATTAAGAACAGTGAAAGTTTTGACAAAACAATATTTGTTTGTTTGATCATTTGTTTTGCATCTATTTTTTTTCATGCTAGCATGAGATAGACGAAGCTATTGTTGAGGCATTGTTATACAGCTGGATGCTTTTCCTGTTGTAAACCCTTGCCTGTTTTTCAAGTATGAGATCTCTTATTTCACATGTCTTTGAAGGCACAAAGCAAAAAGACAATTCCTTGATACACACACACACAAGAGGTTTCTTCTAGTTTCTAGAAATTCTTTCACAAGGCTTTGACCAGCGTGAGACATGAGTAGGAGATACTTCCCCAAAGTGCTGTATAGTAGGATTGAAACAGCATAGCTAGAAATCAAAATTCTTAACCACACATTTTTGTCTGCACCTATATATATATATATATATATATATATATATATATATATATATATATATATATATATATACACACATGTATAAATACATATACGTATGTATGTGTGTGTGTGTGTGTGTGTGTATATATATATATATATACATATGAAGCTGGTCCTCTGTGGATCACATCCCTACTTCTCAACATAGTCACTGTTTCTCTCAATAGTAATGGCTCCGCCTTTGAATGAGAGCATGTATCCCTGCCCTGTAAAATTCTGTTGACTGTTCTTTGAGCCACTTCTTCACTACAGTTTTCACTTCCTTGTCACTGGAATAATGTTTGCCTCTCAAACCCTCTTTCATGGGGCCGAAGAGATGATAATCCAGTGACGAGGAAGTGAAAACTGTAGTGAAGAAGTGGCCCAAAGAACAGTGAACAGAATTTTACGGGGCAGGGATACCATGCTCTCATTCGAAGGTGGAACACCTTGCTCAAGATGCCATGCAGTGGGATTGAACCTGGAACTATGTGGTTGGGAAACAAACTTCTTACCACACAACTATCATCTTTAAATGCGTGGCTTCCATGCTGGCATATGTTGGACAGTTTGACAGAGTGCGACAAGTCAGAAGACTGTCATTGCAGCAATATTTACACTGGTATGGCTTCTATGGCTAGAAGTCCTTGCTAATGCCCTTCACAGACTATATTGGCTATTTTTATGGTATCCACACTTGTGATAATCATCTCATAACTTAGAAGTGACCCCTATAACTGATGGGGAACAGAAGAGGATAAGTGATGATTCAAGACAGAAGGATGAGGGATGGTAAGTAAGAAGGGGATGGGTGAGTATGGCAGGGAAAAAGACAAGGAAAAGGAGTAGTGTCAGGGGTTATTGAGAAAAAGGAAGGGATAGAGTTGAAGAGCTGATAGGGCAGTTGTGTAAGGGTAGTGCCCAGAACTATCCAATATTATAAGTGTGTATCTATCATTTGTTAAGAGGTTCTTTCTTCGTTCATGTTACACTTGTTTAAAGTTATTGTCTGACAAGCTGCATAACCATTTTGATACTAACCTTCATGAGTTTGTTCCCAAGTTTTATGATATAAACTTTCTATTCTAAAGTGATTGGAAACCTTCCATCAAAATTTAATATCAATTTTGTGTTCTAGACACTATCTTAATACTGACAAAGACATTTAACTAAAGTCTTCCTTATTTAAAAAAAAAATTATTAAAACAAAGTGTTTTACAATAGTAATATAGTCTTTAAAAAAAAGCATTAACTGAATTTCACACATATATATACATTTTAGAATAGAAATTGACAGATAGTTTGAGAAAGATGATAAGCAACTGTGAGAGGAGTCAATGAAAGAACCTCTATGTGACCTGCTAGAAACAGCAACATAAATCCCTTTCTATGTTCATCTCCACTGTTTTAAGAATGAATATATCTCAATCCTGGATGTAATATGACAGTAAAGAAGCTGGGTTGGTCGTGATTGGAATGCCAGTCAGATGATGGATATTTAATACACAAAAACAGTTTGAGAAACATGCAGTCCTCCTCTCTTGCTTCCAACAATAGTAATAACAGCAATGATGTTATTCCCTACACACTAACTTGTAATATTCCTTTAGTAGGTGATATCATTATATATATATATATATATATATATATATATTTATGTGTATTTCTTCTATCTTAATGAATAAAAATTCTTCTGATAGAATAAATGGGTTAATAGAAACCAATGTAGCAAAGAACACAAAATAAACTAAACTAAACCACAGTTATATATATATATATATATATATATATATATATATATATATATATATATGTACACACACACACACACATTTGTATATATTAATTTGCTTCAATTTCCATTGCAAATGAGTTCTATTCTTTAGAGGAAAAGAAAAGACAGAATGGAAACATTTATCCCATGTGTTTTTTTTTTTAATAAATTATCTTGTTTCTAGATTTTTACAACCCTGAGAATCAAGCAATTCATTGAATAACTTTAATGTTTTGCTTGCAGGAGATTGTTTACAGTAAACTGTGATACCAATCATTAGATTGTTAGCGATAACTAAATTGATAGAATTAAAAAACAAAACAAAAACCAACTTCCAACCATCCTCCTACTGTTACTTCTCTCCATAGTAATTCCATACTTCCAAGCAGGTTATTTAGTGCAAATCACAATAAGTTCATGGTGTTGCAACTGAGGATATCTATTGTTTTCTAATTTCTTTTCTGTGTCATTGTTTTAATAAAGGTTATCAATTTTGTTTCATCTCAGTGAAATTATCATTTGTTTTCTTCTCACACAAGACTCCTAATTGTAAGATATACATCTCAATCTCCGCTATTGCTGAACTGATATTAGTTCACCTGGTGTGATATCTTTAACTTGCTTCAGTCATTGGACTGTGGCGAGTTGGGGGCACCAGCTTGAAAGGTTCTTTTTAGCGGAACGAACTGATCCCCAATTAAAAAATTTTTTTTGAGGTACTCATTCCATCAATGTTTTTACTGAACCACCAAGATATTAGAACATAAGCAAACCAACACCAGTTGTCAAGCAATGGTGAAGGTAGTGGGAACAAACACACCCACACACATGATGGGCTTTCACACAGTTTTCATCTACCAAATTCACTCATTAGGCAGAGCTCTAGAAGAAGACACTTGCTCAAGGTACCATGCAGTGGGACTGAACCTGAAAGCATGTGGTAGCAAAGCCAACATCTTAACCACACAGCCATACCTATGCCCATCTTTTATCTGTTTCAGTGACTAGACTGTGGCCAAATGAATCGATCCCAGTACATTTAAAAAAAAAAGAAATGGTACTTATTCTATATGTGTCTTTTACTGAACTGCTAAGTCACAGGGATGCAAACACACCAACACTGGTTGTCAAGCAGTGGTGAGGTAGGGGACAACCACAAACACACACACACATAGATATAGTATGTATGTGTATATATATATATATATATATATATATATATGATGGGCTTCTTTCAATTTCTATCAACCAAATCCATTCACAAGGCTTTGGTGGGCCCAAGGCTATAGTAGAAGATATTTGCTCTAGGTGCCATGCAATGGGCCTGAACCTGAAAGCATGTAGTTGCAAAACAAACTTCTTAACCACACAACCATACCTATGCCTATGTACACACATAATTTATGGTGAATTTCTGATCAAATATATTTTAACAGAACTGATTTTATTATTTCAAAAAGCCAAAGGTTGATGGATTTGGAAAACTGTTAGAACATTGGACAAAAGCTTGGAGGAATTTAGTTATGTATCTTTTTATTTTGAATTCAGATTCTTTTATTCTACAGGGGTCGATAAAGTATAACCAAGTACAAATGGTTGATTTAATCGATGCACATCTTCCCCTTCAAAGTTGTTTGTCTTATTCCTCAGTTAGAAACCATTATTTTAAAAAGACAAAAGGTAGTGAATTGATAGAATCGTTAGAACATTGAACGAAATACATTGTGGTATTCAGTTATGGCTCTTCACATTATGAGTTCAAATTTTGCCCAGGTCACTATTGCGTTTCATCCTACCAGAGGGTTGAATCACTATGCCAACCAAGCGTTGAGGATTGATTTAATTAACTAATTGCCTTAACCCTTCAAAGTGCTGTCCTTGTGTCAGAAATTATTATTTTAAAAAGTCATAAGAAAATATCTAATTTAAACAAGCAATGTTTTGATGTGGATTAATAAACTGAGATAAAATATCAAAGAGGCAGGGGATGGGTTCACAAAAGGATGCTCAGTCAAACGGTGTAGTTTTATCTGACAAACTTTTAAAGAAGCCTCTTGTGTTTGTTTTTCCTCATGGAAAGATATAATATACTTTGTACAGTTGGTAGTGGCTACTAATTAAATCAGACCCAATTTAAATCAACAGGCAGAATTGATATTATCAAACAGTATACTGTTTAAACAACATCTATTTATATACTGTTTAGGTGTTGCCTTACATACAACAATGGACATATAAAAGTATTATTAGCATGACTTTCTTTTCTCTCTCTCTCCCACTCCACACACATGCATATATATATATATATATATATATATATATATATATATATATATATATATATATATATATATATACCAAGATGAAAAGGGCTAGATTGGCTTAGCAGGAACAGATTTCAATTAGCCTCTTTCATTTTCCCTTGGATTACCTCTTCTAATTTACTAAAGGCACTCTAAGGCTTTTGTAATACTGTTGTATTATAATAGTATGGGCTTAGGTGTACTTCTTGGAGATGACAGAAGATTGAGATATGTGGTGCATTGCTGTACTCAAGAAGACCTACCCACAACAGAATTGAGTTCCTAAACCAAGGTGCCACATGAAAAACATTGGTGTGGGTGCTGGTTCCACATAAAAAGCACTGGTGCTGGTGCCATATAAAAAAATTGATATAGGTGCCAGTGCTATGTAAAAAGCACTTAGTACACTCTAGAGTGGTTGGCATTAAGAAAGGCATCCAGTCATAGAAACCAAGCCCAAAACAGACTATGAAAACTGGTAAAGCCCCTGACCTTGCCTGTTCCTGTCAAGCCATCCAGCCCATGACAGTATGGAAAACGGATGTTGATGATGATGATATACATACATACATATATATACATATAGGCTACAGGGTTGTATGATGGGGATGCTCAGTAGGTGCAAACTTGGTGTAGGTGAGGCTGTATAGTTAAGAGGTTTGTTTCTGAATTTGGATTTAGACTCATAGTGTAGCACTTTGAGCAAACATCTTCTATAGCCCTGGGCTAACCAAAGTCATGTGGGTGAATTTGATAGGCAGAAACTGAAAAAAGGCCCATCATGTGTGTATATTCTTGTGTCTTGTCTTGACATCACGTGACAGTTACAAATAAGGGTTACTGTTATTCACTTACAATATTCTGTAGAAACATATCTGTCACGGGGAAATATTACCTTGCTTGGAAGCAGACGAGGGTTGGTGACTGGAAGATAGGCATCCAACCACAGAAAACCTGCCTCAGTAAACTCCATTCAACCGATGCAAAGCAAGGGAAAGTGAATATTAATCCTCTAGTATTCAAACCTGTTATACCCAGCCAAAATATTCTGTTTTATATTCAAACTGGCTAGATCTGGCTCTTTGTCATCTACCCTATAATTTCATTCTAAAATTAAACAATCACATCAAAATCTCAAAGTTACAAGATAGTGCATGATTAATTGAAAACAATATGAACAAGCACACTCAGAGAGTGCAAACCTCCACCAAGGCAACACCAATGTCCTCTCAACAATTAGCCAGAGATGATTTTTAAAATGAGAATATCTGAAATAAACTTGACTGCTCTCACAAATGAGAATACTAAAAATGAATCCGGCCGCTCTCAAAAATTAAGTAAAAAAACAGGAAAAATAATTCAGAATCCTTGTCCAGTACCAGATCGATCCCAAAATCTAATCAGTGCATGCCAGTAATGAGGCCAAACATCCCTGAAAGTTTCATCCAAATCCATCCAGCGATTCTTGAGATATCTTGTCCATGGGCAAACAAACAAACACACACAACTGAAAACAATGCCTTCGCTAAGGCGGAGGTAATAAATAAGTATTACATTTGACAGAATAATCTGAATGCTAAATGGTTAAAGCAATAATGATGATGATGTTGATGACAATTGACTTGTTGAGTCTAGAGGATGAAGCAGTGTCCAATGACCATTGTAGGACCTCCAAGGATGGTAAGCATGATGTAATTGATGTTGCGTTTAAACTGTTGCAGGAAAGCCATGAGCACAGCGGAAATTGCAGAAGGCCAGTGCTCTGGAGAGTGACTATTGCAAGCCTATGAGATTGGTGAGATTGATGTTCTGCTTAAACTGTTGCAGGGAGAAGATTCCAGAAGGTCAATGTTCTGGGGAGGAAGGATTGGGTGCAGTGGCTAGTGCAGGATTGGGAAGGTTGGATGCAACAAGGGTGATGAGAAGTGGATTGGAAGAGCCTGAGGGGAGGAGGTACCAGACTCAATAGTTTTGAGGAACAGAGGCCATTATATTAATGATAACAGAGAGAGAGAGAGCCGACAGTATGCCTGTGGTTCAGAGGCTGGAACATGTTTTAGTTATATAATCATAAAGAAAAAATATTAGGTTAAAGAATTATTTTTTGTTGTTCTAAAAGTAATTAGAGTATTTTCATTATTGTTTTTTAAAGAATTAATTGGAGAAGTAGGTGGAGAGGGACAGTGGCCATGACATTTGTAGATTCTCCAAGACTGACTGGCGTGATCAATACAGTTAATGCTGATAAATATTGATATTAATGTAATATAAGAAATATTAGATTATCAATACTAATGAGTAGCCAAGAAATTTTTAAAATTTCATGAGAAGCATTATAAAAAAAAACAAAGCAAAAAACAAAAAACAACAAACAAACAAAACAAGAAGCTATGGTAATTGGTTGAAATAAAAATGAAAATGAACTTATTTCCAAATGAAATTAAAATGTGTTTCTTGTATGTTTCACCAAAATATCTGACTCTAGACCAGTGTTTCTCAACTATTTTTTTTACCTATGGACACCTTTGATTCTTATTTTATTTAGGTGAATCCTCATAGCCATTTGATGTTTAAAAATTCCCAGTGGCTGTGTAATAATAAGCTTGTTTCCCAACCACAAGGTTCTGGGTTCAGTCCTACTGTGTGGCACCTTGGGCAAATGTCTTCTACTATAGCCTCGGGCCGACCAAAGCCTTGTGAGTGGATTTAGTAGATGGAAACTGAAAGAAGCCAGTTGTATATATGTATATATATATATGTATGTGTGTATATGTGTTTGTGTGTCTGTGTTTGTACCCCTACCATTGCTTGACAACTGATGTTGGTGTGTCTATGTCCCCGTAACTTAGTGGTCCGGTAAAACTGACCAATAGAATAAGTACTAGGGTTACAAAGAATAAGTCTTGGGGTCAATTTGCTTGACTAAAGGCAGTGCTCCAGCATGGCCACAGTCAAATGATTGAAACAAAAAGAATATTTTTATAATTAAATATAAGAAATTTTATAAAAACAAAAACAATTGTTAAAATATGAAATGGGAGCGTTAAGTTGTGATATGTATAAATGTAATGTTACTACCAGTATAAATATGCTGGTGGCATGTTTTGGCTAATAAATGACTTGCTTATTAGTTCAAAAGTGCCACAAACTCATTTGAACTGGTAGTAACACTGCAATTGTTTTTGGTGCATTTCATACTTCTTTTTCTTTAGCGGATTTAACCATTTTGAGCGTGGCCGTCGCTAGTACCCACATGACTGGCCCTCGTGCCGGTGGCACGTAAAAGCACCCACTACACTCTCGGAGTGGTTGGCGTTAGGAAGGGCATCCAGCTGTAGAAACTCTGCCAGATCAGATTAGAGCCTGGTGTCGCCTCCTGGTCCACCAGTCCTCAGTCAATCGCCCAACCCATGCTAGCATGGAAAGCGGACGTTAAACGACGATGATGATGATGATGAACCCTTTTGATACCAGCTTGGCTGAAACCGCCTCTGGTTCTGTAGTACAAATGTCTTGTTTTCAAAAGTTCTGAATCAAAATCTTCCACCAAACCTTAGTCTCAATTTATGTTCCTAACACCAGCTGAATGGTAACTAAGTTACTTGACTAAATTATTTGTTATACTTAAAATTAATTGAAAGAAACACAGAGCATCTCAACAGAAATATGGTAACAGAGGGGTTAAGTCTGTGTAAAAAGGGCAGTACTCAGATTAGTGGAAGAAAAAGGAGTTAGTCATAAACCAGAGATATGGTCTTCATCTTAGCAATAGAATGAACTTTCATTAAGTGTCACTCAAGTGTCAGATGGAGGTGTTAAACTGGATGGTGGATTGTCATCTACATAAGAACAGATATGGTCAATCCACCAAATACTCTACAATCTTTCTGTCTTCCATGATATCACTCAAAAAATAGTTAGGAGTAATCTGCAGATATGGTTAAAAAACTTGCCCAAGGTGGTATAAAATCTAGAAAGATGTGGTTGCGAGGTAAGCTACTGTGCCATGCTTTTTAACTCTTTCCATTTATTATGAAACTAATTTATTTTTTTTAAAGGTGAGACATGGTTGTATTGTTAATAAGTTTGCATTGTAGCTATGTTGTTTTGTGTTCAGTTCCACTGCACAACACCTTGGTCAAGTGTCTTCAGCCCTAGGCTAACTATCATCTTTTAAGCAAATTTGGTACAGTACAAAATCCATTTTATGCACATGTGTGCCATCACATACGAGAATATTTACATTCTGTGATGTCACTGAACTATAAGATGGAGCTGTCTGTTGCCATTTTCCTGTCAACAAATTTTAGACAGCTCAGTAAGTTAAGATTAGTGGAATGAACACTACTTGAAAAATAAGGTTTAAAACAGAAAGGGAATCCAGCTGGAAACACCTCCACTAAAAAAAAAAAAAGAAAAAAAAAAGCATATTCATCTAACCCATGCTATCTCCATAAAAAAAGTGAATAAACAAATAAATTTACTGATAAGAGGAGTTTTGTCCCTGTGCATTTGGTAGGATATTAATCAAGAATTATGATTTGTCGAACAAGAAAACAATTTGGCTCAAAATTAAACATCAAGATTTTAAACAATTGTTCTGTAATTGCTGTTTTGGTGATTTGCCAATAAATTAAATAGAAGATTTATAAAATTAACGTCTCATTCGAAGAGAACCAAAATAGGGATTGGCTTCCAAAATCTTAATTTACTATTTTATAATTATCAAATATGTTTATTGTTTGGCAATTTTCTTTTCTTGTAGCTGACAAAATTTGTTACAGATGAAATTTTTAGCTCCTTGACCGTTTTGTAACCATATATTTGTTGAAATACATTGTCTTTGCTTAAATTAATTTTGAAAATAATGAAGAATTTAGTAAAATTATCTTGTCATTATTAAGCTGGGGTTTGGAACATAAACGAGCATAAAATTTTGAGGGAAAATTTTAATTTAGATAATTTTAAGCAGGATGTTTATGCAATGTACCAGGGGTTGTTATAGGGGATTTCATATCAGAAGGGATTAAATTTTGACACTGGTTCCTGAAGGATATGGAGCTAAATCCTCCTCCGCCTCATCATCGTTTTAATGTCCACTATTCCTAGAGGGAATTAAAAAAAAAAAAAATTTTCTAAGGGCCAGGTGCCCTTTCTGTCACTGACATATCTCTTTCCATATAAGATAATATTTCTCCATATTTGTACATGTTTCCATGAGAAATTGGAAATGATGAGAATCACTTGTATGATGATGATGCTGTATGATGGTCAAGACAAGGAGACACATACACCTCCATGCATACATACACACACACACACACACACACACACACACGGGTTTCTTTCAATTTCCACCAATCAGATCAATGCACAAGGCTTTAGGTTGGCCCAGAGCTACAGCAGAAGACACTTGCGCAAGGCACCACGCAGTGGAACCAAACTCAGAATCATGTGGTTGGGAAAGAAACTTCTTAACCACAGCCATGCCTGCTCCTTACAAACTTCTTAACCTCATAGCCATGCCTGGGCTAAATATCTAAGAGAACGTCCATTTTAGTCTTTATAGTAGAAGTGGTAAAACAAGGAATCGCCAATGAATGTTTAACTAGAGCCAAATGCTTTCCATTAACCTGTTTAGTGATTGTAAACATTTGGCAAAGAACATCAGAGCGTTACACACATTTAACCAACTGTTGTTATACTATGAAATACAATTTCTATACCAGAGTTTTCTGTTTATGAAAGTAAACAAAACAGAAATATATATATATATGTGTGTATGTGTGATTAAATACACATTAAAAATATCACCACATTTTGTCATTTTATGAACTGGCTTTATACATTAACAAATTTTCTTTTTGAACTGTAACAAATCCACACAATAAACATGAAATTTACTCCTACATTTTGTGCATGAATAAAATAACATGCTTATTAGTGCAGGTAAATATACAAAACTATTACATCAAGTTTTTTTTATGAGGGATTGTGTGTGTATGTGTGTGTGTGGGAAAAAATGTAAAAGCTCAAACACATCAGAATACTTTTATACACAGGTCATGACTGAAAACAGCAAACAAACAAAGTAATCCTACCAAAACAACTGTGAGAACATTATAGAAGCAATAAATACAGGGGAGACCAAAACAAATAAAAAAATGTCTAATGTAAGAAATTCAATTCCTGTGTCTCAGGAGGGTCACTGATTAGCTGAACTACTAATCAAACAATCGATTAGTTAATTGGTTAAATAGTTAACCCACTGACAAATAAAACAATAAAGAAGTGACATATAATCAATGTGTAAGTTTATTATTGGCACAATGATCCTCCCAAGATACAACAAAATATGTTTCAAGACATTAGTTTACATCAAGAATCTCACATACCAAATATAAAAAAAACAAAACCGAAAAAAAAAAAAAATATTAATTCCTGTAGTTTTATGTAAAATACCAGGTGGCTATTATTTGGTACCTCTGATAGTAATTACTAGAAAAATTGATGGAATGCGTCTATAAATTCATGGCAAAATACACATTTTATATGCTAGAAAATAAACATGGTGTGGAAATAGCCAATAACCATTTGATTCAAAGTAAGCTGCCACACTTTACAGTTCTCATTTCTGAGTTTTGTGTGTGTGTGTGTGTGTGTGTGTGTGTGTGTGTGTGTGTGTGTGTGTGTGTGTGTGTGTGTGCGTGTGTGTATCAGCTGATATGAAATGGTGTGTAACAATTTGAATTAACATAATGCTACCTAATAAATTATGTAATGGACTCACATTTGAATTAAACCATTGCTACTGAAATGTGTGTAGTGATGTTTTAAACTATCCATTTGCTTTTGTTTACTGTGTGTGTGTGAAGTCATAAATGACAGAGAAATAGTTTGATGAAATTTTATTTAACAATAAGAAAATTCTAATACCACGACAAATTGTTTTGTAACCAAAAAACATGTAAATAATTTATATTGTTATATTTAATAATAAATAAATTACTTCATTTGTCTGCAATAATGCAAAATGCAAAAAATCCTTCAAAATAATGCAGAATTTAAGCTACGATCTCAGGTGAAAAAAAGTCTTTGTTAAATATGATTCTCTTTAACTAGTATCAGCTTGAGAGCTGCGGTTATGCTGGAGCATATAAAAGTACAGGCATGGCTGCATGGTTGAGAAATTTGTTTCCCAATCATGTGTTTTCAAGTTCATTTCCATTGTGCAGCAGTTTGGGCAAGTCTTTTACTATATTTCCAGGCCAACCAAAGCTTTGTGAGTAGATCTGGCAGACAGAATCTGAAAGAAGACTGTTGTATGTGTGTATGTTTGCATATATACACAGACAGATAGATACATCCAAAAAAATATCAGTGGAAAACCCCACTACTTTTGTTTAATGGTCATACTTCATGTTGGCATGGGTGGATGGTTTGACAAGATCTGATGGCTCTAAGAATCGTATTGTACTTCCATGTCTGTCTGCTTTGCCATGGGTATCTATGGTGAGATGCCCTACTTAATGCCAACCACCTCGTGTATCTGGCACGTGTGTCCTGGGCTCTTTTTTCTTGTGCCACCAGTAGGAAAGTCACCATACAATTTGCAAGACTACATCTCCAACTTCTTTAACCAGAATAAATATAGGCATAGGAGTGGCTGAGTGGTAAGTAGCTTGCTTACGAACCACATGGTTCCGGGTTCAGTCCCACTGCGTGGCACCTCGGGCAAGTGTCTTCTATAGCCTCGGGCCGACCAGACCCTGTGAGCGGATTTAGTAGACGGAAACTGAAAGAAGCCCATCGTATATATATATATATATATATATATATATATCTATATATATATATATATATATGTATGTGTGTGTGTGTGTATGTTTGTGTGTCTGTGTTCCCCCCCCCCCCCCCGACAACCGATGCTGGTGTGTTTACGCCCCTGTAACTTAGTGGTTCAGCAAAAGAGACCGATAGAATAAGTACTAGGCTTACATAGAATAAGTCCTGGGGTCGATTTGCTCGACTAAAGGCGGTGCTCCAGCATGGCTACAGTCAAATGACTGAAACAAGTAAAAGAGTATACAATAAGACTAAAACTAATGAAATCAACCACATTCTCTCTTTCTCACATATAGATGCACAGACACACATACACACATTCAGATATTGGTAGCAACAAAAGAGAGCAAAATAAGGAATGAATAAATAACTATGTTATCAGCTCACACGCTTGCTGTAGAGATATAAACACAACAAAAGAAATTGGGTTAGAAAATCTAATCCACCATTTGGAAAATCTATATCCATTGAAAAGGTCACAATGGTGACGTGAGTAAAAAATTTTGGGGAGAAAAAGAAAATTCAACAAGAAAAACAAAGAATATAAACAACAACTAGTGAGTGTATTTGTAAGTTTTGATAATATGGCCCTTCCAAAATATAGAATAAACATCCATTTTCC
The DNA here is from genome assembly GCF_046866305.1 of Octopus bimaculoides. NCBI lineage: Eukaryota > Metazoa > Mollusca > Cephalopoda > Octopoda > Octopodidae > Octopus > Octopus bimaculoides. The sequence goes on along the minus strand of NC_142940.1, from coordinate 43,908,974 downwards.
ATTTCCTCTTCTTCAAAATTAGACTTTATGTCTATAGATTTGACAAGATGCAGTAGCTTGGAAAAGGATCTGCTGCACAGTCAGACATATTTGTGTCACAAAGGATAAAGAATAAAGATTCAATAAGTTGTAGGGTAGAGGATAATAGCTTAGAAGACGTAACTGATTGATGTTACTGTTTTATTTATATGTTGTAAGGATTCAAGTTAACTCAGTCAAATATAATGCTTATTAATTCATATTGTTTTGAATTACTCATGCATTATCTTATAGCTTTGAGATTTTGATGCAAATGTTATTTTTTGAATGTCATTGCTAAATAGGTGTGAGAGGCAGGATTTGGTTGGCTTTTAATATAAAACAGAATATTTTGGCTGGATATGGCCAGTTTACATGCTAAATAGTTAAATGCTGTGAGGATTCTGGTTAATGCTTTAATTATTAACTCTAAGGCAGAAAGACATTTCCAGTAGATCACAAAATGTGAGAGAGTAAAACCATGGAGATGAGAAAGATTCTTGCAATAATTTTACACAGATCTACATGTCTCTCTGTTAATTCAAGAATGAAAAGAGGAGAAGGTTAGAGCTGGATTTTCCTTCTATGACACAGAAGAACTTTCAAGATGAAGCTCTTGAGTTCTTGCAATAAATGGTTGTGCATAATCATGTCATGCTGTTAGCCATAGGTCAGCAATGACAGAGCAGACTTATGAGCAAAACCAATCTAGCCATGACAATTCATTCTTTTTGTTTTCTTCAGATATTGCATACCTGAAATTACTTTATCCAATGTGACTTTTATATTTTTTTTCCTAAATAAGAGGCTGTGATTTGAAGATTTGGTTGATATTTCTAGCAGACTGAGCAATAATGTAGATACTCCCTTGATGGTTTGGGTTTATATAGTGTATGATGCTGCATATTGAAGGAGAGAAAATGAAGAATACTGAAGTGGGTAGATGAAGCAATAGTTGTGAATTGAGTGGCACACAGCCATACAAATGTGGGAAGCAAGAGTAGACAAAAAAAAAAAAAGTGAGAAGACAACATAATGATGAACCAAACTAAATATTGTGGATCGATTAGACAAACAGAGTATAAAAGCATCTTCATTCTTCTTTCCCCCTAAGTGCAATTTAGAATAAACTATGTATATCTAATAATTTTACCTCATATAATTGGGGAAAACATAATTTCTAGCTAGCTCTGGAATTGATATAGCATCCTAAACTGCTGCTGCAGCATACAGCACTCAATCAAGTTTATGCACATTCCGGTATAAGTCTAGAAAATATTAAAACAGAAAGTACACAAAGAAAAAAAAAATATTGAAGAGAAAAAGAAAAGAAAATTATCTGCATACATAGAAAATTACTTTACACTTATTTATCTAGTGGAAAATAAAATAAAAGCAAATAAACAAACAAATAAAAAAGTTTCTCCCTTGGGCAAAAGTCTGACAGATTTTCTGAATACTATTTATCAAAATCCATTTACATATTTGCATTGACTTCTGAACTGAATAAAATACTTTATTAACCATAACTTAATCTTCTCGATCTTCCAAACTAATTATTCTAGAGGTAGATTTTCAGAACGATTCTATAAAGCAGCATATCACATATTTTGACATCTAAATCTGAAATGGATTCCATTAAAAAAAAAAAAAAAATAATAATAATAATAATAATAATAATTTATAATAAACTATCTGCTGTACAAGATTTTCATTTGCCATAACTAAGACAGACAGAAATAGTTTTTGTAAACTATCTCACTTAATTGTATTAGAGGGGAGTTTAGTAAAACATAGATCAGCTGAATTTTTCAAGAGATTGCAATTACAGAGTGGAATTGCTAAAATTTCACTTTTAAAACCTACTCAGTCACACTGCATGCAATCTTGGTGTAGCTGTGTGCTAAGAACTTTGTTTCCCAACCATGGTTCTGGGTTCAGTTCTACTGTGTGATACCTTGGGGGCAGCTGTCTTCTATTGCAACTGCAGGTTCGACCAAAGCCTTGTGAGTGGATTTGGTAGCTAGAAACTGAAAGAAGCCTATAATGTGTGTGTGCGAGTTACTGCCTCATTGCTTTGACATTGTGTGATAGCTATAAACGAGCGTCATAATGTAAGCAATGTCCTTTGTTTCCAATATTCTGTGATAAATACGACAGGTCTTGGGGAAACAAGTGAGGGTTGGCAACAGGAGGGGTGTTTTTCCATACAAAATCTGCCTTAACAAAATCAAGTATGGAAAAGTTGACATTAAAATGATCTATCTATCAATCTTTCTCTCTCTCTGGACATGAAACTCAGCTTGCAAAGACTTATTGGGGCAAGCGAAAGCGAAATCGGGATGGCACCTGTGCCTAGCGTCGCCTTTCTGGCACTTGTGCCCGTGATATGTGTAAGGATTTTCGAGTGAGATCGTTGCCAGTGCCCCTGGACTGGCTCTTGTGCGGGTGGCACATAAACTACACCATTTTGAGCGTGGCCGTTGCCAGTACCGCTTGACTGGCCTTCGTGCGGGTGACACGTAAAAGCACCCACTATACTCTCTGAGTGGTTGGCGTTAGGAAGGGCATCCAGCTGTAGAAACTCTGCCAAATCAGATTGGAGCCTGGTGTAGCCATCTGGTTTCACCAATCCTCAGTCAAATCGTCCAACCCATGCTAGCATGGAAAGCGGACGTTAAACGATGATGATGATGATGATGATGATGATATATATATATATATATATATATATATATATGCAGGTTTGGTCATGTATGGAGTTATTACTGTCCTTATACATTGCATGTTCTACTTGAAAGAAGACACTTTGTTTCATGTCATTTGTCTTGAGAAATGGCAGCCATGTTATGTAGTTGGAATCGATGTTGTTGCACAAAGAAGAGATATTAAAAGACATTCTTCGAACAGAATTATTAAAAAATTTTATTTGTAAATAATGTATTATCAGTGATAACTTTTCTAAATGTCTAACATCCCTGAGGATTTGATATATACAGTAGCACTGTAAGGTGAGAACATCTTTTTCTACATTTAGCAGACAAGTCAGCTGCTATTTCCAGCATGATGAACATCTGCATAAAGGCTCCTTTATTGGTTTGTTGTTATATCCAGGTTATGGCTTAGAAGACAAATGTGGGTTCTCCACAAAACATTATAAATTATGGATGGTACCAGTGATATACATCATCATTTTATATTTGCTTTCCATGATGGTACAAGCTGGATGGCTTGAAAGGGTCTAAGTTGGACAGCTGCATAGTGTGCCAGTGCTGATGAGGACAGGATAAGGCAGACATGTCTAGAGTTCACTCCATGTTCTTTTTTAGAAGAATGATTTCCCATTTACACACAAGGCTGGTAATTTTTTCAGGGTAAGAGTTAGTCAGTAGTACCAGTAATTGACTGGTAAGTTATTTTATTAATCCAGACTAGAAGAAAGGTGAAGTTGACCTTGGTGAGATTTAAATTAAGAATTTAAAGAACAACAACAAATATTTCATTGCATTCTTTTCGACACTCCAGTATTGATTCTGCCAATCTGTCACCCTAATTAAAATACTCAAATTAAGTCATTAGTTAATATTGGTTTCAAATTTTGGCACAAGGCCAGTAAGTTCTGTGGAGGAAGAGGGGGGCTAGTCATTTACATTAACCCCAGTACTCAACTGGTACATACTTTATCAACCCTGAAAGGATGAAAAGTAAAGTTGATTTTCGTGGAATTTGAACTCAGAATGTAAATAGACGAAATGCTACAAAACATTTTGCTAGCATGATAATAATCCTTCTAGCTTGCTGCCCCCCACCCTAGATAACAACCAGCCTGAAATTACCCCAAGTTCTACGAAATAAACTTACTGTTTTGAAGTGGTCTAAATTATAATCTTCCATCAATATCTTTATGCTAATTTGTGCCAGATCCCACCTTAATAATGAGAGTTATTTTATTAAATTCTTCGTTATTTTAAAAATTAATGGAAGCAAAGGCTGCATATGTTAACAGAAATATGGTAACAAAAGGGTAAAGTCATTACTCACTTTTACTCTTTTACTTGCTTCAGTCATTTGACTGTGGCCATGCTGGAGCACCACCTTTCGTCGAGCAAATCGACCCCAGGTCTTATTCTTTGTAAGCCTAGTACTTATTCTATTGGTCTCTTTTGCCGAACCGCTAAGTTACGGGGACGTAAACACACCAGCATCGGATGTCAAGCGATGTTGGGAGGACAAACACAGACACGCAAACATATACACACACATACATATATATAAATATATATGATGGGCTTCTTTCAGTTTCCGTCTACCAAATCCACTCAAGGCTTTGGTCAGCCCGAGGCTATAGTAGAAGACACTAGCCCAAGGTGCCACGCAGTGGGACTGAACCCGGAACCATGTGGTTGGTAAGCAAGCTACTTACCACACAGCCACTCCTACGCCTATAAAGGCAAGAACGCTTACAGCACCTAGGTTTCCCAAGTGGTCACCCATCTAAGTACTAACTAGGCTTGATGTTGCTTAACTTCACTGATCGGACAAGAACCGGTGCTTTCAATGTGATATGGCTAGCCTTCTTTTAGTGGGGATGGTGGGGGTACTAAGAACGGCATTCAGAAGCAGAAACCATATTTAAGCAGACACTAGAGTACAATACAATCCTCTGACACATTGTATCTGGTCATACAGTCCAACCCATGGTTGTATGGAACACTGACGTTGACAGATGATGATGATGATACACCATACATTATGTATGTTACGCTAACTTGCCTTAATGTTTTATTATATAATCAAATGTAAATGAACAGTATCTCTGAATTATTTCATTTCTAAATCATTCCATGGGAGATTTGTCAATCTCTTTAGTGGTATTTTGGTTAACTAACTTCCTCGGTATTATTTCCCAACCTATATTTATGTGTGTGCTCATGTGTGTATACATAGATACACAAATGTACAGATTTATGAGTGCATATATGTGGGTGTGTGTGTGTCTATATGTGTGTGCCTGTACACACACACACATACACACACACACATACACACACGTGTATGTGTATATATATACATGTGTATATGTATATATATATATATATATATATATATATATATACACGTGTGTATGTGTATGTTTATATATATGTGTGTGTGTATATGTATGTGTATATATATATATATATATATACATACACACACTATACATATAGTGATATGTGACGTGGGTTTCTAATTCTTTAATAACAACAAGGTGCCGACAAATGAGTCAAGGAGTTAAGTTAGTGTAAGTGTCAAAACTCTCACGGTATAGTTCTTTTTCTTTCTCTTTTTTTTTTTTGCTTTGAATTTATTTCATATAATTAAGTCACAGGTTGACAAACAAGTACAAACCTTTCAGAAAGGAAATATTCATAACCATTTTTAAAGAAAATGTGAGAAATTGATATTGAATGGAACTAAATATAAATAAAATCACAAAATAGAATAAGTAGTGTGTGTGTGTGTGTGTGTTTGTGTTTGGATTGCAGCTTATTGCTCTCGATTGCGGCACACCAGCTGACAAGAAAGATTGCAATAAATAAACGACATCTACACATGCACACACACACACACACACGTGTATGTCAGTGCATATAGGTATGTATATGTGTGTATATATAAGTCAATACTTAAATGCAAAGATTTCAGTCTCAACCAGAAGGTGGGAACGAGTGTGTGTGCAATACTGAAAATAGATGTCAAAATAAATACTTATGGAGTTGAAACTTTCAATATTGTGACTCTCCGTTTTGTGTGTGAGCATGTATCAGTGTGTGTTTGTGTATTTATAAGTATCTATACTAATGCCTGTATTACAACTAGTGCCGTCTATGTTTGTATATAGATTACAAATATAGTCAATTTTAACCTAATGCTGCTTCAAGTACACATTGATTTAATTTTAGCCTGGTCACCTTTCATATACATCAATGAGCATTTTGTGCAACAATTTCTATATCAGAAGGAATAGTTTTCACTTAAACTTAGAATATCTGGGATTGTCTACCACTGAGGAGACCAAATTAGGTCAAAGCACTAGTGTCTGATGGATCATTCACCATCATCTTGAGCAAGCTCTGCCCTTCCAAACACACCTCTTTTGAGAAATTTTTCTGATACATAAGATCACAGCTAGTTAACAGAAACTATCTTGGATACTTCTCAGTTTGTGTAGCATTGAAAGTTTCTAAATATTCTTCTATCATAGTTTGTTGTCACAATTGGATATATTATATCAATGCCTAGTTGTAGAAATAATGGTTGGAGTATCAGATTAAACGCATGACATCATTGAGTTATGTCACTTCTTATATTTCATGTACACATCCTGTTGAAGCTGACATTGTTTGTCATGTTTTTAGGATTGATAAAATAATGAGATGATTCAGTGCTGGGGGATGGATCAAGTTCAAAACTAACTACACTTCCTCTCAAAATGTGTGGCTTCATGCCAATATTGAAAATCTTCCTCCTCTTTGCTGCTTCCTCCTCTTCGCTGTTGTCATTATCACAATCATCATCATCATCATCATCACTATTATTATTATAAATATTAGGTATGGCTGCGTGGTCTGTGGTTCAGTCCCATGTGACACTTTGGAGAAGTGTCATCTAATATAGTCCCAGGTCAACCAAAGCATTGTAAGTGGATTTGGTAGACAGAAACTAAAGGAAGACCATCATGTATGTGTGTGTGTGTGTGCACCCTTGTCTTAATATCACATGGTAGTTCTAAGCAAGCACCCCTTTCATACCATGACTCATTTGGGGCGGAGAGAGAGAGAGACTTGGGAAGAAAGGGAGTGAGAGAAAAGAAAGTAGAGAGAAAACTGGGAAGAGGATAGCGAGCGGGAAGGAGAAAGAGAGAGAGAAATAAAGTTACATTATATATCAAGCCTCAAAAGGATGAAATACAAAATTGACCTTGGTAGGATTTGAACTCAGAGCATAGAGACTTGGAAAAAATGCTGCAAGGAATTCTTCTTACACTCTAAACTCTAATGACTCTACCACCTTAATCTCATATAATATTTCAGGCATAATTAAAAAAAAAAAAAACAAAAAAAAAAAATTTTTTTAACCCCCCCCCCCCCCCAAAAAAATGCTTTGCTAACTTTGAGCATTTAACAAATGAATGTCTGACAAAAATCTTCAGAGGATTTTTGGTATGCTGTGTGTTAGAGTGAAATTTGTCACCATACTTTTAACGAAGTATCCTCACTGGGCTAATTTACTCTGGTCTTGCTTTTAATTGGTTTGTGACAGTGACAATTTGATTATTAAGTCAGTACCTGATACTCTTTCACTAATTAAATTGGAATCCTTGTCAATAAAATAATACTACTGATGATGATGATGATGAAAAATGTTAAAAATAATTATAATAATGCTATGATAGGGGAGAATGCTGTAGATACTATTATTATTACTATTATTATCACTACTACTACTACTACTACTACTACTACTACTACTACTACTACTACTACTACTACTATCAAAAATAAAAAATATCAAATGTACAAAATTGATTGTTTTTCTTAAATACTTATTTTTTTATGAAGTTGATAGAAGTTTTAATTTAAGATAAATTAAACTCTCATTATACAATTTTTTTTTAAGTGGTAGTCCCAAGTGTATGGTTGTGTCTTAAAGCAAGGAGAACAATTCAGAAATGAGGAAAAAATAAAAACAAAATAAAATGCAAAAAAAAAAACAACAACAAAAACTACTGAATAAAATTCAACATATTTGTGATATTTTCTGAATTTTTAACTCGAGAAAAAACAAAAAACAAAAAAAAAAAAAAAGCAAAATTTAAATATAATTCAAAGGAGTAAAATGTTGGAAGAGCTTCAAATTTATTAGAATTGATAAAAGGAGATATAATAGAGATAGGCAGCTAAAGAACTAATAATAATGATTATTAAAACAGGCTGAAGTTCACAAATAATTTTAGGAGAAGAAGCCCTTTAATTAATCAGCCTTACTATTTGAGGTTGGTGAGCTGGCAGAATTGTTGCATGTTGGACAAAATGCTTAGTGGTATTTCTTTAAGCTCTTTACATTCTGAGTTCAAATCCCTACAGGATTGATAAAATAAAATACCAGTTAAGTACTGGGATCGATGTAGTCAACTTGCTTGCTTCCCTCAAAATAGCTGGCCTTGAACCTTGCAATGACTGGCATCCCATTCAGAGGGATTGTTGTGATCTTGATCACTTAATCACCATAAAAACCAGGTAACTTATTTCATGAACACCAGAGCAATAAAATGTGAAGCCAACTCTAATAGGAATTGAACTCAGAATGCAAAGGGAATGAATTTATGAACTACAATGTATTTTGGTATTTGCCTGGAGCTCTATTTTTTCTGTATATCTACTGATTCTTGCTGAAGTAGGAATATTAGCAAAATAAGGGTGTGAAATATAATAAGGTGCAACGAATGGCCAACAGCAAATGACAAATAATATAGGTTTGAATTAATTCTTTTGGTGCAGAACCCCCCCCCCCCCCCCCCAAAAAAAAAACTGGCATTCTGTTAGTTATGGCAATGATTGTTCTAGTTGATCCAGTCAATGGAAGACCTTGCTTATGAAATTAAAGTGCAAGTGGTTGAGTACTTCACAGACACATGTACCTTTAATGTTGTTCTCAGGGAGATTCAGCATGACACAGAATGTGACAAGGCTGGCTCTTTGGATTACACGTACAATTCATTTTTCCTAGCTAAGTGAACTGGAGCAATGTGAAATAAAGTGTCTTACTCAAAGACACAATGCACCGTTGGGAATCGAACTCACGATGTTATGACTGAGTTGAATACCTTAAGCATTAAGCCCTGCGCCTTCACTCTTTTGGTACTGACCTTCTTGAGACTGCCCTTGGTCCTATGATATAAACTTTCTGTTTCAAAGGGGTCTAAATTAAAAATTTTCTCACAAAATTTCATGTTAATTTATGCTCCCAGCTTCATAATGACAGTTATTTTACTAAATTCCTCATTTTCATAATTAATCAAAAAAGACAAAAAAACCGTATTTTTACTGAAATATAGGAATGAAAGTGTTAAAATGGTCTAAATTAAAACCTTCCATAAAAAATTTCATGTTATTTCATGTTCCAAATATCAACTTAATAATAAAATTATTTTACTGAATTCTTTGTTATTTCCAAAATCAATTGAAACCAAGGCAGTGTATTTCTGCAGAAATATGGTAACAAAAGGGCTAAAAAAAGCATGTGAATATACATATAGAAAACTTAACCAATTATGTTAATGGAATCAAAACTTTTGTTGCAACTTTCTTAATCTTTAATGATGAATGATTTATGAGTAATTCAGTGAAGCATCTGCAAGTCTTTCTTCATACTTGCAAGAATTTATAATAATTATTTTCTCCAATCTTTTATCTTTAGATCGATATCCCTTTGGGGAGTTTTTAAAAAAAATTATTTTTCTGTCTCCACACACTTTCCTACCAATTCTCAACATGCCACAGTTAAAACTGAACCTTAATTACACTAACAAGACTCAACTATCCTTTCTACCATTCCAAAACTGTGGAATGTTCTCAAGTGTTTCTCAATTTTTTTCCTTCCCATGATCCCCTTTCATTTAAGTAAATTTTTCCCCATGGACCCGGGATGTGGAAAGGTCTGTCAACTCAATAAGGTAATTTATTAACTAACAACAAACTCAATTTCCCAGCTTCATCTCTCATTTATGTAAGAGAATAATTAATTGGCTAATTATACATTTTGCACTACAGCCTTTTGATATTTTAAACACCGTTCACAGCCCCACCCCTCCAGTACTGTCTTTATAAATCCTTTCTCCCACTTCAGGGGTTCATGAACCCTAGGCTTGAAACCTATGGCTTAGAAAGTCATGGCGACAGTCTGTCTCTTCAGATCTAACAGAAATAATAGAATTCTGTCCATATTTGCTGTTGCTGTTATTGAGCAGTTCTGCTTATTATGAGATAACTTATTGAATATTTTGAAACAATCCACATATCCAGTCTCTTGATAAACAGACAATATAAAATATTGAACATTTTGACCCTTTGGTTAACACATTTCTATTAAGCTACACAAGCTTTGTCTCAATTCATCTTGAAAATAATGAAGTATTTAGTAAAATAACTTTGTCATGATTAAGCCGGTGTTTAAGGCAGTGAACTGGCAGAATCATTAGCATGTTTGACAAAAGGCAAGCTGTTCAGGGGAAATGTGATCCTGGTCACTTATGCGCCATGGAAACCTGGTAACTAGCCTTATTAGTCTCAGAGCTCAGGGTGAAAAAACAGACAAACAAAAAACTAAAAAAAAAAAAAATCCATCGTGTTTGGAACATAAATTAACATGTAATTCTGATGTAAGGTTTTTAATGTAGATCACTTTAATCCTTATACTGTCAAAGGTAATGCTTATTTATTCACATTGTTTTTAATTAATCATGCATTGTCTCATAGCTTTGAGATTCTGATGATATGATTGTAGGGCACAGAGCCAACATTGTAGGGTAGACTTGAGAAGCTAGATCTGACCAGTTTCAACATGAAGGTAGAATATTTAGGCTGGACATAGCCGGTTTTCATGCTAAAGGGTTAAAATGGGAAGTTTGTAACACAGTAACAGGAGCCAGTCACAAAAAAAGGTTAAGACATACTCCATAGTTTCATCATTATGAAGTTGTGGCTATATCCCTTTTCAAGGTGGTGAGCTGGAAAAATAGTGAGAGTGTAAAAAAAGAACACGGTGTGCTATTTGTTGTGGTTCTTTATGTTCTGAGTTCAAATCCCACTGGAGACAACTACGCCTTTCATCCTTTTGAGATGGATAAAATAAAGTACCAGTCATGTACCAGTTCAATGGTATTGATTAACACCCTCCCCTCAAAACTTTTGGCTCTGTGCCTAAATCAGAGACGTTGTTGTTTTATCATTCCTAAAAGTATGACAGGTGTGATAGGCAAAGTCAACTCTTAAAGGTTATGCACACAAAATGTAGTAAGAACCTGTTTGTTGAACTGCTAGGTCATGGAATATAACACACAGAGAACCAGTATCAATGTAAAGACAAACATAGAGATGACATATATAAACAAATTTCAGTAAAACTGGTAGATGGAAACTGAGAAGAAGGCAGTTATACACACACACACACACACATGCATACACATAAATACACATGCATGCATATATGTAAGTATACACACACATATACACATACACACACACACATACACAACTATATATGGTATATGACAATTTATATCAATATATGATTTTCATCATCACAGAAAGGTTAATGTCATTATATTCAAAACGTAAGGTTTCTTTTCTTTTAATGTTTTCAAAAATTTCCATGAAATCTATCAATATTAGTATTAAGACAGGAATTGAAAATATTTGTGAATGTAAAAGACAAAGAAAGAAAAACACAAACACACACAAAAAAAACTAGTTACCTAAATATAAAATTTAATTATACTCCTAAACTTACTGACATTTCATAGATAATACAATTGGAAATATGTATTTATCCAAATTTTTATAGTTAAATAGCTTTAAGCTGTATGTTAAATCATTATCTGAAAGATTTACCACATTTTCAAGAGAGAAAGAGAGTTTGTTTCAGACTTGTTTGTTTATTTTGAAAGAATGAAAATTGTTAATGTAGTTTTTTTTTTATTCAAGTTGTCACAAATTCCTTTAGGTTACTAATTTATATAGCATCAATATAGATTGTCTATTTTGAAAAGCACCACAAAGATTAATGGCAAAAAACGATAACAATAATAATAATAATAATAATAATAATAATAATAATAATAATAATAATAATAATAATGATGATGATAATAATAATGATGAATTGTAAGATTATAATCATAGGTAAATAATTCTCGGTGAGTTTTTGAAAACAAACTCCTCGACAAATGTATTTGAAATAAATACGTTTGACAAAAATCATTGGAAAGTAGACAGTGATGTTGATAGGAAAACGTGAATTTGGTAGCATTAACAACAGATCACAGGTTGCTAAAACTTTACAATTTATTAGTCTTTTGAAGTATAATTACAGAGTTTGAATTCAATTTAAACTTCTATCAAACAAACTTAAATTAAAGTGCAGTTTAACCAAATACTCTCACATATAAGACATACAACTAATGTTATATATATATATATATATATATATATATATATATATAATTATATGTATTTATTCTATCCTAATGAATAATAATTCGGATATAATAAATGGGTTAATAGAAACCAAGGTAGCAAAGATCACAAAATAACTGTGGTGTAATTCCTGTTGGTGAGGCAGAAACTCCTTGATATTTTGGGTATTTGAGTATATTTAAAAATTTAAGGAATGGAGAAAACGCATGTTATAGCTGCATATTTTATTCCGACATATGTTTCGAAGAATTACAATTTATGCGATCCATAGGAATCGTCGATGTTAAAAATGTAAACTTCTCCTCAGGGAAATGCATGGGAATCATCTTAAACGTAAGACTTTATGACCGAGTATGATAACTATAGTTGGATAATGTTATGACGTGATTCATTTGAAAAAACCGTTAGAGATTTGGACGCTACCAGATAGTGGGTTGGACAAAACATACATATAAATATATATACATACATACACACATACTTATATACACATATATACATATATATACACATATATATACACACGCATACACATACATTTACACATATACACACACACATACCTATCTATACACAAATACACATATATGTATATCCATACCCATATATACATAAATACAAATATACACACACATACACATATATATGCATCTACGCCTATAACCAAACAAATACATACGCATATACATATATATACATGTATACATACATATATGTATACACACACATGCACATACATACGTACAAATACATATATATATATGTGTGTGTATATATATATGTGTATATGTGTATGTGTGTATGCATGTATATGTATATGAATACATATGGGTTTTTTATATATATATATGTATTTGTATGTATGTATGTATGTATGTATGTATGTGCATGTGTGTGTATACGTATATGTATGTATACATGTATATATATGTATATGCGTATGTATTTGTTTGGTTATAGGCGTAGATGCATATATATGTGTATGTGTGTGTATATTTGTATTTATGTATATATGGGTATGGATATACATATATGTGTATTTGTGTATAGGTAGGTATGTGTGTGTATATGTGTAAATTATGTGTATGTGTGCGTATATATATGTGTATATATATGTATATATGTGTATATAAGTATGTGCGTATGTATATATATATTTATATGTATGTTTTGTCCAACCCACTATCTGGTAGCGTCCAAATCTCTAACGATTTTTTCAAATGAATCATGTCATAACCTTATCCAACTATAGTTATCATACTTGGTCATAATGTCTTACGTTTAAGATGATTCCCATGCATTTCCCTGAGGAGAAGTTTACATTTTTAACATCGACGATTCCTATGGATCGCATAAATTGTAATTCTTCGAAACATATGTCGGAATAAAGTATGCAGCTATAATATGCGTTTTCTCCATTCCTTAAATTTTTATATATATATATATATATATATATATATTGACTTAAATGATATTGGAGAAGTCACATAACACTATGTTAGGTACTTTTTCATTATTTATTGACATAGATGTGAATACCCGTCAGAGTGTAAGTATCTTGAGAGAAAAGCTGAACATTAGAAGCATCAGTTGTGGCGTGCAAGAGAGACGATTGCGCTGGTATGGACATGTGGTGAGAATGGAGGAGGATAGCTGCGTGAAAAAGTGCCACACCCTGACAGTTGAGGGAACCCGTGGAAGAGGTAGGCCCAGGAAGACCTGGGCTGAGGTGGTGAGGCAAGACCTTCGTACATTGGGCCTCACCGAGGCGATGACTACGGACCGAGACCTTTGGAAATGGGCTGTGCGTGAGAAGACCCGGCAAGCCAAGTAAGATCGTTGCCAGTGCCCCTGGACTGGTTCTTGTGCGGTTGGCACATGAGATGCACCATTTTGAGCGTGGCCGTTGCCAGTACCGCCTGACTGGCTCCTGTAGGATTTTCGAGCGAGATCGTTGCCAGTGCCCCTGGACTGGCTTGTGCGGGTGGCACATAAAAGACACCATTTCGAGCGTGGCTGTTTTCGTGCGGGTGACACGTAAAAGCACCCACTACACTCTCAGTGGTTGGCGTTAGGAAGGGCATCCAGCTGTAGAAACTCTGCCAAATCAGACTGGAGCCTGGTGTTGCCATCCGGTTTCACCAGTCCTCAGTCAAATCGTCCAACCCATGCTAGCATGGAAAGCGGACGTTAAACGATGATGATGATGATGATGATAGAGGAGTGGTACACACCCTTAAATTTCTTGGGTCACCAGGGTAGTTTGGTGGTGGTGGTAGGGGGTTGATGTTTAGCAGAGAGAGTTTAAGAGACAAAGCATTGTGTGAATGATGAAAAGATGAATGGTAGGTAATTTCATTTACTGTGTTTATTCATGAATAAGTCACAATATTATATACTTGATTTTAACTGAAAAAAAAAAACAAAAAAACAAAAAAAACAAGAAACAAAAAAAAAACAACAACAACTGGGGTACAACATACACATGGGGCAATGCTAAAACTGTGAAGGGAAAAAAATTTGTACCCAGATTCAACCCTAAATTTAAGGTGTAACTTATACACAGGTATGACTTATTACACAAGCAAATAAGGTACTCATTTGTATTTTTATCTTTTAGTCAGGAGGGATGGATAGTCTCTAAGCACTCAAGGGTTTCTGAAACTGGTGGGAGAAAGGGAGGGAGGGAGGGCGCAAGATAACCTTAAAGCAGAGACCTGACCTGAATATTTGCAACAGTGTGGACCTCATTACAGGTGCCCAAGGATCAGCAGGTGATGTTGAATAGGGCAACAAATTAAAGTCTACCATCCATGTAGGTATCAGCAGGATTTGAACTCTATATACAAAGAGCAGGAACAAAAGTTACAAGGTATATTACCTGATACTCTGCTGTCTTCTAGAGCTACCATCAACCAAATTCACTCACAAAGCACTGGTTGATGTTAGTCTATTGTAGACTACACTTGCCCAAGGTGCTGTACAGTAGAACTGAAGCCTAAATCACATGGTTATGAAGTAAATTACTTACAACAGCTGTACTACTTACTTACTTATTATTATTATTATTATTAAGGTGATGAGCTGGCAGAATTGTTAGTATGTTGGACACACACACACAGCATTTTCTTCTGAGCCATCACGAGATATTCTTATCTCTGGACCAGTAATATTAATTTTAATTTAAAAGAACATTTGATATATTACCTCTAAGGATTATTACAAGAAACCAAATCTCATTTAATCCTCTGTTATTCTTTAACCTAATTTCCTTCCTAAGGTAGATGAGAGAAGGTAAAATTAGCAGCTTAAACTGATAATATTGCAACAATAAGTCCCTGTGTATACATTCACAGTTCTACTGCACCTTATTGAGTTGATTCATTTCTTAACTACTCCTCCAAAGATGCCCAACCCTCCTACTATACTTCTTATAAACTAAATCTGCTTCATCAGTTTCTCTTATATATATATATATATATATATATATATATATATACCTGGAAAAACATTATAAACACACATATATACACACACACCTATACAAATGCACATACACCTACACATATATAAGTACATATATGTATGTATGTATATATATATATATATATATATATATATATATATATATATATATATATATATACACACACACATGCACAAAGACAGACAGACATTATAAATATGTAAATATATATATTAGTGTTATTAAGTTTGACATAATCTGGGCTAATACTAAGTTCATATGTGTTTACCCACGTGATATATCTATATATACATGTATGCACATACAATCACAGCTTCTCACATATATACATTCTTCTTTATGCTAAGATTTGCAATTACATACTCTATTATGTGAATTGAAGTGCCTTGCCAATGATCTTTTCTCCAAATGTAAAAATGACACAGCTTTCAACAATATGTTGCATAGTATTAAATATGCAGAAAAAAAAAAAAGAATACATAAGAAATAAAAAAAATGATATATGAAGAAGCTATCAATATAGTATTGTCAGTCAGTTTAAACGATCTTTAGAAAATAGTAGTTGTGTCATTATTTTCTTCTCCTTTCACAGAACAGTTTCTCCTCTTTTGTAACAAAGAAAATAACTAAATAATCTAGTGTGATATTGCTATGGAATAAAAGAGTTTATAGAAGGTTTTTGTTATTTTCCAAAATGTGAGCGATATATATATATATATATTTCTACATACATACATATATGATAAGAATATAATAATGTAAAGAAGCTTCAAACTTTTGGTTAGTGACAATAAATAGAACAAAGATGATGCCAGAACAAACAAAATTATAACTGGAAAGAATAAGAGGGGGAAAAAAAACGCATCTTCCAATAAAATGAATCCAAACAGAAGAATATATAATAATTCTCCTGGTAATTATTATTTGTCACTAAGAATTATACTATTAATAAATAGTAAAAATAATACTTGTACTTTTCTAATTTTATTTTTTTTAGCACCATTTCAACAAGTTAATATGTGTATTATCTTTCCAGAGAGCAAACTAATTGTCTGGAACACTATTTTAGACAGTCCATCAATTTTCTATCTCAGATAAAACTGAACTTTGTTGCTTAACCCTTTCGTAACCAAATTTCTGTTGAAATGCATTTTTTGTTTTCATTCCAGTTAACTTTTGAAAATAATGAACAATTTCGTAAAATAATTTTGTTTGTATTAAGATGGTGTTTGGAACATAAATTAACATGAAATTTTGATTGAATATTTTAATTTAGGTCACTTTAATCCTTTTGCTACCATATTTCTGTTGACATACACTGTGTTTGTTTTAATTAATACTGAATATAATGAAGGATTTAGCAAAACAGCTTTGTAATTATTAAGATGGCTTTCAAACATAAAATTAACAAGAAATTTCGAAGGAAGGTTTTAATTTAGACCACTTTAAAGAAGGTTTGCATCAAAGAATCAGGGGTAGTCTCAGGTGAGTTGGTATCAAAAAGATCGAAAATAATGAAAAATTTAGTAATCTAACTTTGTTATTATGAAGCTGGTGTTTGGGACATACATTAACATGAAAATTTTCATGAGAAGTTTTAATCCAGATTACTTTAAAACAGGAAGTTTGTATCAGAGAATCAAAGACAGTATCAGGTGTGCTGATATCAAAAGGGTTTAAAGAGCTGTGAATAACAGGGAATATCTAGGTGAGGGGGAAAAAGGTTTCCTGTAGATATTAGTTTCAAATTTTTGCACAAGGTCAACAATTTCAAGGAAGGGGCTAAGTTGATTAAATTGACTCCAATATCCAACTGGTACTCATTTTATTGACCCTGAGAGGATGAAAGGTAAAGTCAATCGTGGCAGCATTTGAACTCAGAACATGAAGACAGACAAAACACTGCTATGCATTTTGCCCAGCATGCTTAACGATTTTGTCAGCTTGCTGCCTTTAAGCATGTATAATATTGAACAGTAATATTATTACAAATGTTAGGGCAGCAAGGCAGTGGTCTTTAACACTATTATTATCATATTTTTGACCAAATTCATTCTTCGTTTCAACTAATTTTAAAACAGCGAAGAATTTAGTAAAATTATCATTAAAGTGATGTTTGGGACATAAGTTAAAATGAAATTTTGAAGGGAGACTTTAATTTAGATTACTTTAAAACAGGAAGTTTTTGTTATAGATACAGGATATTCATAGGCAGGTTAGTATTAAAAAGGTTAAGAGTGGATTAAAGAACAAAACTTAAAATATTTAAAATAGCTGATAAAAGCAGTTTATAAATAATATCCAATAATCAGCTATAATATTATTCCGCTACAGTCTAAATATGTAACATTTTAAAAATAGAATGAAATTGAAGACAATTCTTTTTAAATGTTTGTTATTTCTAAGATGAATGACTAATAATTTTACATTGTGATCATCATCATCATAATCAAAATCATCATCAATGCCCACTTTTTCATGCTTACATGAATAGGATGGAGTTTATTGAGGTAGATTTTCCATAGCCTTTGCTCTTCCTGTCACCAATCCTCAACTGTTTCCAAGCAAGATAATATTTCCTCTGACCAGACATTCTTGCAGAATATTGGAAATGGATGACACTGCTTGTATGATAGTGACAATCATTTTACAACTATCATGTGGCATAAAGACAAGGAGATGCAAACATACAGACACACACACACATGTATATATTCATACACAATGGGCTTTTCTTAGTTTCTGCCTCATGAGGCTTTGGTCAGCTCAGGGTTAAAACAGAAGACATGCCCAAAGTATAACACAGTGGGACTGAATTTAGAACCATGTGTTGGGAAGCAAACTGCACAAAGCCAAACCTGTCCCTATAAGATATCTATCTATCTATCTGTGAGTGGATCTGGTAAATGGAAACTGAAAGAAGCCCGTCATTTATTTATATATATATATGTATGTGTGTGTATATGTTTGTCCCTGCCACCATTGCTTGGCAACCGATGCTGGTGCATTTATGTCCCCATAACTTAGCAGTTCGGCAAAAGTACTAGGCTTACAAAGAATAAGTTCTGGGGTCAATTTGCTCGACTAAAGGTGGTGCCACAGTCAAATGACTGAAAAAAGTAAAAGAATAAAAGAATCTATCAATTGGCCTGCTTGCCTAGCCAGTGGGGTGGCATCATTCAATGGCTAAAATGATGCAAAGCACATTGTGACCAGCGCTGTATAACATTTGATAGTCTGGTTGGTCATGTGATATGTATACACACACTCATACTTATCATCATCATCATCATCATAATAGCACTTTTAACATTCACTTTTTCCATGTTTATAGGAGTCAAATGGAATTTGTTGAAGCAGATTTTCTATGGCAGGATACCCTTCTTATAGCCAACTCTTAACTGTTGTCAAATAAGATAATATTTTCCCATAGCTAGATATGAAGGACACTACTCCCCACTTCAATTAGGGAAATACTTGTTCACAATGATCACAGGATGTCAAGATCACACACACACATCTCATATGGTATAAACCAAAGTGTATAATGTGCATATTGTTAATTGTTATAATGGTCTATCACCAACAAAGTGCAGTAATAGACAACCGATCTCTCTTGAAATCAATGTAATCTGCAGCTAGAAGCTATTAAAAAATAAAATGAAATTATTAATTTTTTTAACTTCTGAAACATGGTACTCAATAAACTTTCAACAATATCCATGTGTAAGAGATAGTTAACATTTATGAAGTAAACATTGCAAGCAGGTGAAAATTCTTTTAAACAAAACACAAACCAATTTCTATATTATAAAATAATATAAGGAAGCAAGTTGTCAGAATTGTTAGCAGATTGGACAAAAGTGCTTAGCAGCATTCCACCTGGCTTCATGCTCTGAATTGAGATACTGTCAAGGTTGGTTTTGATTGTTATCCTTTCAGGGTAAAAAAAAAAAACAAGTACCAGTCGAGAACAGGAGGCAATGCAATTGACTAGCTCCACCACCCAACTAAAATTTCAGGCCTTGTGCCTATAATAGAAAGACTAAAAAAAAAAGAAAAACAACAACAAAGTTTTATGCAGTATTGTCATTAACTTGTGCAGTTATTGATCTTTCTTAGCAGCAACACTCTACAAAGCAGTGACTGTATGGCAATCTTCCTATCGTCGCTTTAGCAATCTGAGAAAAAAAGAACACATTATGCAGGACACAACTAAAGAAGCAAGGATGAAATATCCAGCAATCTCCTTCTTTGGAAACCTACACATGGATATACAGATATCAGAAGACCATGAAGGGCATATATTGATCAAGTTGTGAAAGACACTGGACATCAAGTTAAGGATATGAAAGACTTATGGAAGATTGGGACATCTGGCATGGAAGAGTTGCACTGGCCTGGACAAGTCACCTGACCAGATAGGTATATGAATCATTAACTTGTTAAATTAGTAAAGATAAGAATGAAGGTATATTTGTATAATATTAATAAAATATCGCTGTTTGGTTTTATGTTCAGTTTGAAATCTTTCTGTAACCTTAGTTAGGTCAAGTAGTTTTAAAGTAAAAAAGAAAAAAAAATCCTTCACTGGAATGAAGATTTGTTAAGTGAATAAATGAATATTTGTAAAGAAGAAAAATGAATGAATGAAATAAAAATTGCGTGGGAAATTATAAAAAAAAAATAAGGAAACAAGAAAAAGAAATCATTGCTTAGTCGATAAATTCTCATCAGGTGGGAATAAAAAATATAGGAAGTAAAATAATTAGTTTCAGCACTAATTTAGTTTGAGAAGATGAGAAAAAAAAATAATTTCATTTCATTTTCTAATAGGTTATAGAAAGAGATACATTGATTCTAAGAGAGATTAGCTGTCTATTGGCGAGGCAGTTCGTAGGTGACAGTTCATCAGAACAAATAACAATATACAGTGTATTATGCTTGCTTCAGTGATTACACTCTGTGTGTGTGTGTATATATATATATATATATATATACATACACATGCAGAGCAAGAAATAAAGATGCATATATAGGTCAGCATGATATATATATATATATACATACATATGCTTTGTATCTGTCTGTTTATGCATATATATATATATATATATATATATATATATATATATATATATATGTTGATATGCAAGCATAGAAGTGCACACATACAAACTTACACAGACAGGTAGTATATATATTTATCCACTGGCTAAACATTCTATTTTTTCTTCACTAATTTGATTAATTTGACATGTTACTACTTTAAAATAACTAAAAGCTAATCACAGCTGCTTTTATTTAAAAAAAGAATTTTTTTAGCAAATCTTTATACATAAAACTAATGTTGGTGCAAATTACATCTTGACTATTTTAATGAATAATTTAAATGTTAAATACTTCTGGTAAATAGAAATTAGCAGATATACTGATTGCTGACTGACTAGTACAATATTATTATTATTTGGTGATGAACTAGTAGAATCATTAACATGCTGGACAAAATGTTTAGCAGCATTTGTCCCAGTTCTTTAGATTCTGAGTTCAAATTCTGTCTTTTATCCTTTCAGGGTTGATATAACTGATTAGCCCCTTCCCACAAAATTTCAGGCTCTGTCTGGTGCTATATAAAAGGCACCCAGTATACTTTGTAAAGTATAGGTGTTAGGACGGGCATCCAGATGTAGAAACCATGCCAAAGTAGACAATGGAGCCTGCTGCAGTTCTTTGGTGTGTCAGCTCCTGTCAAACCATGGTGATGGGCAAAAGACACACATCTCAAATATGAGGAATATATATATATATATATATATATATATATATATATATATATATATATATATGTATATATATATATATATGTATATATATATATTTTACACCGGAGCGAAGACATGTTCGGATACAGGTAGAGAAATTTGAAAAGAAAATACGAAACTAGTTATTTCTCCAAAAATAATGTTTCTATACTCAAAATTTTATAACATTTTTCTAACATAACGATTTAAATATATACTTTAACCATATAACACAAGCCTTCTGTAGTTTTTTCACTCTTGTTTATCTTTTATACATCCAGCCACGTGCTTTCACATACCAACTTTCTCACCTATATATATATATATATATATATATATATGGCATGTAAAAAAAAACACCTAGCACACTTTGTAAAGTGGTTGACATTAGGAAGAGCATCCTCCCAGGCTGGCCAACTCCTGCCAAACTGTCCAACCCATGCCAGCATGGGAAGCGGATGCCAAACAATGATGATGACGATAAAGATATATAAGTGGAATAAACATTTGAGGTGCCTTGCTCCACACACAAACTGCTAAATATTGCAAGCAGTCAAGACAGTTATTTTAAGGTTTCTTGCAGTGTCTGAGAACCCTCTAACAATCCTGCTAATCCACTTACTCTGGATTTGTACATATTTTATCAACCCTAAAAGGATTGAAGGCAATGTAGACTTAGGCCGGATTTGAACACAGAGAATAGATGGTCAGAACTGATACTGCAAGGCATTTTATTCTATTCCATGATCTAACAACTCTGCCAATTTGCAGCCGTTGCAGTTAATGGCAGGAGTTGATTCTTTGAAACTCTGCCAAAATCATTAAAGTCATCATTGGAAGTTCCTGTTAATGAATGCGGATGTTGAAGAAGATTTCTAAGTATATAAACCAGTCATCAAATCTAATAACCTATCTGGAATATAGTTAACTATATTAATCTAAATTTCATGCTAAAACATTTTCATGAGGAATCTCCATGACAACCAAACACCATAAACCAACAAACTATGAGTCAATAAAGGGGAGCAACTATGTGGATGGACACTCGGTCTGCTAAAAATAGCAGTCAAATTTCCTTGAAGTCACGTTCTACTGTCTTTGAAAAAAAAAAAAAAAAGGATACATTAGACAATGTAGTCCTAGTTATATATAGATATATATATCTAAAAAAAAAAAAAGTTATGGTCATGGGTAGGATGTAGAATGTCTGTGATCAAAGGTCACTCCAGTAGGGGAAATAAAATATCTACTATAGTCAATCATAATCATGGGTAGCATACTGTGTTTTGGTTTCAAACAGTCTTAAAGAGATATTTACATCTACCTGGTGGAGTAGTGGATAAAAAGCTTTGAAGTCTGTATAATAAAAAATATGATAGTAAGTTCAATCCTAATCCAAATTGTCTATCTATCTTTGTGTTAATGACTATTTTTCCATGTTTCTATATGCTAGATGGAATTCATTGAATTAGATTTTGTATGGCTGGATGCTCTTCCAGTTGCTCACTCTCACCTATATTCAAGGAAGGTAACATTTTCCCCATGGCCAGGCATGTTTTTCACAGAAGACTGGAAATGAAGGACACTTCTTCCATGATGGTGATGTTCATTTACAATAATCACATGTCAAGAGAAGGAAAGATAGACACACACACACAAGATGTGTGTGTGTGTGTGTGTGTGTGTGTGTGTGTGTGTGTGTGTGTGTGTGTGTGATGGGCTTCTTTTAGTTTCCATTCACAAAAACAAGCTCATAAGGCTTTGGTCAGTCCAATTACTGAAACAAGTAAAAGGTAAATGGTAATAACAAATTATATGTCAGAGACAGAAGAGAAAGAGAGAGAGAAAGAAATGGAGATGGAGTGATGAGAAAGCGAGGTGGGGAGGCGGGGGGAGATAAATATTTTAATTCAAAGCTGTAGATTATTTGCTTTCTTCAGAAAGTAATAGGTTTATCCTTCCAAGAAATTTCCAGAAGAAAACAAAGCAATAATAATGCACCAGTGTTCCAAATCAGTGATAATAATTGAAATAACTTGGTTAATATGATTAGATTATAACTAACTTTAGAAGTACTGTATATTGCCTTTCAAGTTACTTCCACACGAAAGGGCCAAACTATGTACTGAAGCCAGAAAGTAGAAAGTCAATAATTGACAGATGACCTACTCTAGAAGATGGCTAGTACTTTATTAAACTACTAATGCACTGACACTAATGGTATGTTTTGAAATGAACAATACTGGGAACAATTTCGAAATGGATCTTGTGATGTATTTAAAGTCCGCTTGTATAATAATAATAATAATAATAATAATAATAATAATAACAATAATAATAATAATAATAATAATAATAATAATAATAATAATGATCTGAGTGGAAATGAACAAACATTGACAAGCAAAGCATTATATTAATTTGACAATCAAAGTGATCAAGTCTTAGCTGTGACCTTACAACAGCAATATAGCACCTGGTGAGAGAACAACAAAACTTTAATTAACAATCTAGTCTAATTTGTTGGAGGAATGGAATGGAATGGAATGGAATGGACAAAATGAAATGAAATTTAAATTACTTTTTATTCATGCTTCAAAACTTAAAATCTGTAAAGTGTATGGTTTAGAGTAAAGGTTGGTATTTTTGAAATATTAAGAACAAAACAAAATAACTCAAAAATTATACAAATAAGATTTTATTGTATCTTGGAAGGGTCATCATGCTTATCATAAACACACATACTGGTTCTCGTTTGTTTCTTTATTATTTGTTAATAGGTTAAATAATTAACTAATTAATGAATAATAAAGAAATAGAACTGGTGAGTGTATGCTTATTATTGGCATAATGAGATACAAGAAAATCTATTTTAACATGGATTCACATAAAGAATCATGCAGTCCAAATATTAAAGTGAAATAGAGAATTAGGTCATTTTCAGGAAAAAAAAACCCCACCAGTGAAATACTCTTAAAGGATAATATTATTTAAATTACACTTTATTTGTAAGATAGAAATTTAAGTGTATAACTCCTTCTGTTACTGTCTCTGAGACAGAAGCTCTGTCGGTTGGTTATGATGATGAGCTTTCAGTTGTTTGATCAATGGAACTACTCATTAAATTAACGTGGAAATGGCTGAGGATTCCACAGATACCATGATATAATTCTTAAATTGAATTAGTGAAATGCAATATAAAACAAAGTTGGCTCTTTGAGTTACAGGTACGATGAATTAGAAGGGCTTCCACTCAGTTTCCATCTACTAAATTTCAGATTCACAAGGCTCAGGTCACTTTAAGGGTTTGGTAAAAAAAAAAAAAAAAAAAAAAAAAAAAAAAAACATCAAAGCTGCCAGACAGTAAGATTAAACCTGGGACCTCATGGCTGTGAAGTGAGTTTCTTAACCACTTGGCCAAGCATCTGTCTGACCTGTTTTTGAGGCTGATATATCTTGATGAAGAAGCAGACATAGTTGACAGTTCATTCATTTCACCTAAGATTTATCTGTTTTGCAAGGAAATGCTGAATAATGAAGTATGCAAACAGTTCATCATAACGAGAAATAATTAATTAAAATCTAACAATATTTTGTTTTAGTTGCAAGATTACGGATGAGTTGAGTATGAATTCAACAGAAAATATTCCACCACATTGCACATTAAAACAAAGACAAACAGAAAGAGACTAGAAGCAAGAATACAGAGAATATATCAATTAGCTGTAATTCCATGTCCATGGAATATTCCATGTTATGCCAGGATCAGTGACAAGTCAGGAGACATCGATTATTTCTGTAAAAATTAAGCTAGGAAACATTCATGCTCTAACATTAGAAGCTAAGGACTGAAAGTTGTCTTGCTGTTTCTCCTGCCAGCTGGCACATAGCCAAGGTAAATAATAAGCTGAATTACTTCAGTAATTAATTGATTAGGAACTTCTGGAGTTATGAAACTTCCCAAGTTTGTCACCATTTTACTGGGTCATGAAGGGTCTGTTTTTCGTTTTCTTTTTTTTGCTGGTGTCAAGTGGTGGAATTTGAACTCAAAAATGTAGAGTGCTGCTGCAGATATTATAAGGTATCCCCCTCCTATAGCTCTAACAATTCAGTCAGCCAAACTCCCACCCTGGGCTGGTACTTTTATTTACTGACCCTCAAAGGACAATGAAAGGCCAAGCCAACATCAGCACAATTTGAACTCAATGAACAGGGAGTTGGAACAAACACCTCAAAGGTATTCTATGCTCTAACAATTCTGCCAATTTAGAAACATCAATGAGTGTCCATTAACAAATATTTCCCTTGAACTAAATAGCACAAGGAATGTGTATGTAAAGCTGGTGTGTGTGCTACAACTACAAATATATAAAGCTAATGTGTGTGTGTGTGTGTGTGTGTGTGTGTGTTACAGCTCTAATGAGCAAGATGTCACCGTAAAGCTAAAGTGTGTGTGTGTGTGCATATGTATTGTATTAACAGCTATATAAAACTAGTGTGTGTGTGTGTTATAGGTACACTACATAAAGCTAGTGTATGTGTGTTATAGGTCCAGCTATATAAAGTTTGCGTGTGTGTGCATTACAGTGACAACTAGCAAAATAGTACTGCAAAAATTTAACTAAGAAAAAGTATGTTTGTTCATTTAGCACACATTTTTCTAGCAAAGCTAAAAGTTTTTGATGTGAGATTTATTAGAGGCAGGATTTTTAAAGTCAGATACTCTTCCTGTCACCAACTCTTATTTGTTTTTCAGTTAAAAAAAAAAGATCTTTTTATTCCACATGTCTTTGAAAATAGTGAGCATCCAGTTGTAATGTCAACATTAGAGTTGGTTCACTCAAGTGGTGGTAAGTACCTGATGCAAATATGATCTGATGATTGAAAACATGAAGGATTAATGGGATAGTTTCTTCGAATTTTCACACCAACAGAAGATATTTTTGATACTGGCAAATTCGAGTTCAGCTAAGAATAATGTGGCTAAAAGAAGCCCATATGTGGATAAATTGAAGTTACTTTATATTGATGAAACCGATACATAGACTATGAAGAAAGAGCTTCAGGATCACTCTGATAGTACAACACATCAGGCTTTTCCTAAGGGCTGGAAACATATTTTAGAGACTTCAGAGAATGGAAGTCACTAATAGAGAATGAAAATGTCACAAGTGTATGTTATTGGTAGAGATGACAACAATAGCATCATCATCACCACCATCAAATGTGTGTCTTCCATGCTGGCATGGGTTGGACAATTTGACAGGATATCACGAGTTGGACGACTTGTCATGTACCAATGTCTGCTTTGGTAAACGGAGGGAGGGAAGGAAGGTATCCTCAAACTAGAATCATGGTCTGAATGCTTGTATCAAAGTGGATTCTGTTACAGGCACTTAAGATGCCAAATAGTGTTAAACTGACCAATAGGTTATGTTATGTCTACCACTGAGGTGAACCAAGATGGGATTTGAACACAGAATGCAAAGAGTCTAAACAAATACAATAAGTTATCTGGTCCAATGTTCTTACTGTTCTGCCAATCCACCCTCTTAAGTTGGTAACTGTAAATATTGATCAAGTGTATGTAATTTTTGATTTTTAGCACCAGTTCAACCTTGATTGCACAGGCCTATGAGCAAAGATATTCTCACTATGACTACTCCATTAACATTTAGAAGTATGTAGGATATATTCTCTTTTACTCTTTTACTTGTTTCAGTCATTTGACTGTGGCCATGCTGGAGCATCGCCTTTAGTTAAACAAATCGACCCCAGGACTTATTCTTTGTTAGCCTAGTACTTATTCTATCAGTCTCTTTTGCTGAACTGCTAAGTTACGGGGACATATACACACCAGCATCGGTTGTCAAGCGATGTTGGGGGGACAAACACAGGCACACAAACATATATATATATATATATATATATATATACACACAATGGGCTTTTTTCAGTTTCCGTCAACCAAATCCACTCACAAGGCTTTGGTCGGCCCAAGGCTATAGTAGAAGACACTTGCCCAAGGTGCCATGTGGTTGGTAACCCGGAATCATGTGGTTGGTAAGCAAGCTACTTACCACACAGCCACTCCTATGCCTGACTTATATATCATACGAGTCAATTTCTTATTTAAGACATTTGGGTGTGTGTGATGTGAGAAATATAGCCGCTACTTTTAGCAAGTCAAGTGACAACACAGAAGCTTGTCTGTTGTTTCACAGAAAGTACATATTGTCAGTGATTGTGAGCATGAACAATCTTCCACTATAACCACAGTGAGCCAAAGATCAATATGTACAAGCATCCTCTTATAATCATGTTGCTATTGTTTCTTTATGCTACTCCAACCCCTCTGCTATTTGAAGTGACGGAAGTAGTCTTGTTGATTGAAATAATTAGATATGTTACCAGCAATAAATGAATGAATATTTTAACAAATGTTATTCAAATTAGTGTATGTTTTCACAAGTTACATTCTCCTTTTGGCATATTGACCATAGCCAACACTCACAGGCAAGTGTGACCTCAGAGAATGTTCCATGCTTTTGTTAATTATTTTAGGTGTCTGTATACTTGCAAGCTGACATAGATATCATCTCAGCACCTACTCTTATCCATGATCCAACAGAAAATCCAAAATGTGAGAGCAGGAGGGAGAGTGGGGGCTGTACCAGTCATTGTGCTGATGCAGGCTTCTCTCAAATGCTGCAGAGCATTCTGTTCAACACTCTGATGATTGCCAGTTTTACCACCTTATAAATTATTCTATTAATATATGTGGCAATGATGTGATACCTAAAGAGCTCAATATAACATGAAATAAGAAAAGAATAAAGATTTCAAGTCTACATCATTGCCTTAATGTTTGCTTTTCCATGCTTGGATGAACTAGGATGAGGTGGAGTTTTCTTTTGACATCATGAAAGAGCTATCTTTCATGATGTCAATCTCCATCAGTCTCCAAGCAAAGTAATAATCTCACAATCTATTTACTGAACAACAAAACAACACTGTATGAACAAGCCTTTTGTTTACAAAGGCTGCAAGAAAATGACACAATTAGCAAAGCCATTGTCAACAATCATGTGTAGATGAGAGAAGCATGAACTCATTCATGTAAACACACACATGTATCTATCTGTTGATATAATATATAGACTCTCCTGTCATTAAACAATGGATGAGGATTTTGCAATTTCTTGCAGAACAACCACACAGATGAGTTGTTTGATGAATGGAACTACCTACTCATTAATAATCAAATGTTTGCGTTTACATAAGTTCACTCCTGACATCAAACTGATATTGCTTGTGCAGGTGTACAAGTGTGCTATGTGTCAGACATCAAAATGATCACAGAGCAAGGTGAAATGAAGAGTTTTGCTTAAGAATACAATGCATCGTCTTGTCTGAGAATCAAACCCACTATCTAGTGATTACGAGCACAACACTAACCACTAGGCCATGTGCCTTCAAAATATATTTACATATATGTACTACAAGCTTCTTTCAGTTTCTATCTAACAAATCCACTCATAAGGCTTTGACAGGCCTTGGGCTATAGCATAAGACACTCACCCAAGGCTCCATACAGTGGGACTGAACCAGAAACTAGATGGTTGGGAAGCAAACTTTTTAGCCATACAACCATGCCTGCACCTAATTTCAGATAATTAAAACCAATTAGTTCAAATTCCGTTCTGCCTAATTACTTCTGTTACTGCGTCTCTGATGGATCTTTAGATGTTACACAGGTGTCTACAATATAATTTCATAACGCTGCATATTTCATAGCATTGAAGCCTTTTATATGATATAATACATAGAAGTATGAAAGCTATTGTTAATTATGCAGATGTTAAAGCTATGCAATGACATTGTTTAAAGAGTTAAAAGTAGGGCAGCATTTGATAATAAATAAGCATTTATATATCCCTGAAGGTCTATTAGAAGAATAGCCAATTTAATAGGTACTTTCAATATTGCTGAATTTTAAGTGTACCAACATAACACTTCTGTGAAGCTATTAAAATACCTCAGAATCTTATAGATATAAATATATAAGTATGTGATGAACACTAAAATTAATGCAGACATGTTTAGCAATGGAAGTCCATTACAAAGAATTGTTATCTTTTCTGCCAATAATATCTCATCAGTGACTCACTATTTTGTTGTTTTTTCTTCTCTTTTGTAGAAGAATATATTTAAGAAAAATGACAAAAAAGAAAAACGAAAGAAAGCAAGTTGAATTCCAATTCATTATTCAGTTGGATGAAAAGAAATAGTTAGTTGGTGCAATTGAAAGCTAAAGTAGGTATATATGTCATTTGCCCGTTACTACTATGACAAGATCTCATATTATATATACATATATATATTTATATTATATCACATGTATATATATATATATATATATATATATATATATATATATATATATATATATATATACACACACACACTCACACATATGAATACATACATATAAACAAACACATGTGTGTGCATATATATATATATTTATTTATTTATTATATGCACACATTTACATATATATTGCCAAATGAAAAACAAAATATCAGTCTGGATTTTTCTTCTTTCTCATTTACAATAGCATATCGAAGATACGGAGTAAAGAAATTCACCAATGGCTCTCTCTCATTTCCTGTTTAGGAAAACATCAATGGTTTTTAAGATTAGAAGAATGCAGCAGAAACGGGTATGTAAACAGTGGGGGTGATTGTTATAATAGATTGTCCCAGAATATGGAATATAGCAACTATGAGAATCTGTATTCTTCCTATTGTATTGGTAAGCATTCATTACATTGATAGACTGTCAGAGAAAAATATAGGACTGTATATGAACTGAATATCTTATTCATATGTCTAATAGGTAACACTATATACGTGTGTGTGTGTGTGCATGTGTGTATGTAGGTATACATATATAATATATATATATACACACACACACATGTACGCAGATATATATGTGTACATACATACACACACAGATGTATGTGTACATGTGTGTATATGTATCATATATATGTATGTGTATACATATATGTGTGTGCATGTGTACATATATGCATGTGTGTGTGTATATATATAGTAAATGACACTGAGGAAATTGTCCTAACAAAAGATTAAAGAATCAGTGAGAGACATTCCTAAGAAGCCTGAAGATTTATGGTATTTGGCAAAAGCAGTGTGGTTGGTTAAGAAGCATGCTTTGCAACCACATATTTTCAAGGAAGTGTCTGCTACTACAGGCCCTAATTGATTAATGTCTTGTGAGTGAATTTGGTAGATGGAAACTGTGTGGAAACCTATTTTATGTATATATGCATCTTTATTGTCTGTGTTTGTCATGCCACTTTCCTAACCACTTGACAACTAGTGTTGATTTATTTATGTCCTTATAACATAGCTGTTTACTGAAACAGACTAATAGAATATGTATCAGACTTTAAAACAGCTTAAGTACTGAGGTCAATTTATTCAACTAAAACTCTTCAAGTGGTGCTCCAGCATGACCAGAGTCAAATGGCTGAAACAAGTAAAAGATAAAAGCTTATATTCTGTGGTACAGTAGGTTCACTCATAATTGGAGCTTCAGATGGTGAGGAGGAAACAAGCATGGGGGGGAGGGGGCAAAGGGAAGCAAAATATTCACTAGAATATCAGACTTTATCCAGAATGGATCCTACATATGATAGAAGCTTTATGGTTCAAAATGACCTCTTCTAACCCTCTTTAATAAGTTGCACAAACTCTTAAATAAGTGAGATCATCATCATCATTTTATGTTTGCCTTCCATGTCACCATGAGTTGGACAGAGAGACAAATATTTGATAAGTCCAAGGACAGTGTTGTGCTCCAGTCCACATTGTATAATTTGTCAGTGGTGGATAAGACACATTCATGATCTGTATAGTGCCTGCCAAGCTAGTGAGACCCGTTTAGCTTGATATCATCATCATCAACATTTAATGTCCACTTGCATGGGTTGGATGGAATTTGCTGAGGAAAATTTTCTTCAGCCTGATGCTCTTCCAGTCACCAACCCCCACCTATTTCCAAGCAAGTTAACATGTCTCATAGCCAGAAATGTTTCCCATGGAAGACTGGAAATGAACAATATCACTCATATGATGATGCTCATTTGTAACCATTATGTGATGCCAAGACAAGGGTACACACACACACACATACATTTCTGTCTACCAAATCCAATCACAAGATTTTAGTTGGCCCAGGGCTGTAGTAGAAGACATTTGCCCAATTTGTGGTATGGTGGGACTGAATCTAAAATTATATGGTTAGTAAGCAGACTTCTCAACCACACAGCCATGCCTGCACCTATAAAGGCTATTTGAAACTTTTCTGATACCTAGAAATTCCTTCAACTACATTTTTATTCCACAAACTAAATTTGTCACAGACAAAAGCCTGTTTTTTTTACTGATATATTTGTAATAAAACAGAAAAAGAATTTAAGTAACACAATTTAAAAAGACCAACAATAAAAAACATCCTCCCAATTAAAACTTTATGTAATCATAGTCTCTCAAGACAAATTGATAGAAATGCAACAGGAACTAGTAATCATCATCATATATATATATATATATATATATATATATATATATAATGGTAACTTTGTCTCTAGGAGGAATTTTCATTGGTGTTAAATGAATTTTGTTGCTTACTGAGGTCAACAAACAGCTAACAGATGACAGGGTGTGATTCTAAGAAGTAAGTAATTGACAGATAATAACTTAGAATTTAAATGTTATATCATAACAACCAGATTATATATATATATGTATGTGTGTTTGGAATCTTTAGTAGCAGATGGAAGTGTGTTGTTTGGGCCAGTATGAGGCAGTGTGAACAGAGAAGAGCAAAAATATGAAGAAAAGAAAGATTGTATGTAGCAGAGAGAGAGAGAAAGAGAGAGAGAACGACATCTGTATCAAAACAGTACAAATTGTTTACATACATAAACTATAATAACATCTACCAGTCCTGGACTTCACTGAATAAGTACATAAAGCAGGAACCAGGAACAGTAGTAAATGTTATGTGAAACTGGCTACACCCAGCCATACACACACACACACAATGGTGTTGTTAACTTTTAAGGCAGACAAATGCCAATGAATCACAACTAATGAAGATTGTTGCTAATTATCATTGGTCTAGTCTTTAATCCAGTCTAGTCTTTAATCCAGTCTAGTCTTTAATCCACAGTCAAATCTTTAATCCAGTCTAGTCTTTAATCCATAGTCAAGTCTTTAATCTACAGTCTCGTCTGTAATTCAGTCTAGTCTTTAATCTACAGTCTCATCTTTCATCATCAGTCTAGTCTTTAATCCACAGTCTAGTCTGTAATTCAGTCTAGTCTTTAATCTACAGTCTCATCTTTTGTCATCAGTCTAGTCTTTGACTCATAGTTTCGTCTTTAATTCTCAGTCTTGTCCTTAATCCAGTCTCATCTTTAATCCACAGTCTAGTCTTTAAGTTGACTGATACCACAGTATCTTACCTAAGTGTTGCTTCACAATACAATTACTTACAACCATATTTACTTAACACCCAGTAAGGTGCCACCCATCATTAAACCCCAAGGTTTTGCATCATACATGGTTTCCTGAAAAACTAGCTTTATTTAATTCTTCTTACCTTTTATTCAAGCCAATAATGTTGTAAATTCACAGTAAATTCAGAAGGAAGAATGTTGAATCAAACTTACCTAAAATAAAATAAGAAAAAGATGTCATTTAGTTATATTTTGGTTGTGGATTTGGTTTGCTAGGTTCTTTATGTGAAATTATATGTTCAAGCATAATTTTGTTATCTCAGGAGGGTCATTATGCCAAGAATAAACACAAGCATTGATTCTATTTCACTTCTTTCATTACTGACAGAATGATTAATTAAACAGTAAATTGGTTAATAGTTTACCAATTGACAGATAAATAATAACGAAGTAAAATAGAACCAGTGTGTGTGTGTGAATTTTATTATTAGCATAATGACCCTCTCAAGACACCACAAAA
Organism: Octopus bimaculoides; assembly: GCF_046866305.1. Lineage (NCBI taxonomy): Eukaryota > Metazoa > Mollusca > Cephalopoda > Octopoda > Octopodidae > Octopus > Octopus bimaculoides. Next base: position 43,875,352 of record NC_142940.1, on the reverse strand, counting down.
TTAAACAAAGCATTTTATAAAAAATTACAATTACCTCTATATCATATTTAACAAAGGTGTCTCCAAAACAAACTTTTTCCTTTTATATTTTGGTGCACTTTGTGAATAACGTCAACAAATTATATTGAGAGGCATTTATAAACTGCAAAACCCATGTAATTTATGCACTTCTTTTTCGCAAAAACAAAAATAAACTTTAGGGAGTGCATAAATTACATGAGTAGATCATTTCCAGAATTTAAAAAAAAAATTTTTGTTGAAAAATGACGTGCGGGAAGTTGACTCATTTAATGTCAGAACAGGTTTTTACAGAGAAAATATAATGAAATTGACTTTTATCTATGCTGGACAGTATAATGCTTACTTTTTCTGTATAAATTTACTAGAACCATTAAATGGTTAACTACTTTTTGAAGTTTGATGTTCATGCTGGTAATCATGGTCCAGGCCATATTTTACATTGCTTGGAGTTTCTACCTATCGCAATGGAGCCCAGTAATTTCCTTAAATAGATTAGTTTTTCTCCGCTTAAGGAGTCTAGTTTGCATTTGCACCAGGAAGCTATTTGCTCGCTTTCTCCATGTTGCAATGAAATTCCTCACAGCTGCTATCAGCTCTTACTGCATCTAATGTCAACAACAACAACAACAACAACATCATAATTCATCCTTGCTCATGTAAACTCACAAAGTGAATATGACTTAGCGTTCCTACAGAAACCTTCATTTACCTTATACAATGTTTAATGTTGTTTCACATTCATGTTGAATTATGCAGCAATCTTATGTTCTCTTCATAGAACACGTGTAATGTATGTATTACCAGTTCTTTTGGTATAGTAGATTTTTGCTATTCTTGTTTATGTCTCCTTACAGACAGGTATATTCTAACAAGTCGCTTCTTAAATTTCACACCTTCTTGTTCAATAAACACTGAGTTAAACTTGCAAAGCTGTTAATTTTTTCCTTTCGAATTTTAATGTTTATGTTAGTGGGTTACCAAACTATCAGTTTGGTCTCCTGGCTAAAATGGCAATGACAAATTTAAAGTTTGTTTGACATTTCATAAGTGTGAAAGGGATTAAAATTTCGATACTCTGCATCAAAGATTCCAACAAGAATAGGCAGAAAATCAGAGCTTGAGACAAGAAGACACTTTCGACCAATCAGAATTTTGTTTACTCTGTCGGTTGAGTAAAGTGTCATCCAAGCCGATGTTTATTGGTAATTAAACTTATTTTGCAACACTTGTGCATATTTATCAGCTTTGTTTTTGTTGGTAAGAATTATCAACAACTTTTCTTGTGATTGTGATTTGAGTAGACATACAGAAGTATGCTAAAGATTGGACATAATCTCTTGTGGGCAAAAGTTTATTATAAACAACACAAAAACTTCGTAATTTAATAGCTTTCAATAAGATACCTGTTAAACAGAAATTATTTTTATTCAGTGAAAATTTAATAAAATCTAATCATAAGCAAGTGAAATTTTGCTAAATACAACTAAATTGAAAACCTTTTCCCCTGGCCATATCGGCAATTCTGAAGACTTTTGGGTGTGAATTTTACATGAGCAGAAGCTTTTTTCAACAATTTTTATCCTGGAAATCACCTGCGTAAATTACACAGGTATGCAAATTACATAGGTTTTTACGGTATTTTAGTATCATTTACTAATTCACTTTACATCCATTTTACCATACATGGGTTAGAGGATTATATATTATAGAGATGTTTTGCAGCCTGAAGCCTTTCCTGTTGCTTAAGAGAGCTCTTATCTCACTCTGATGATCTGTTGACCAGGAAATGTCAACAAATGACATCAACAGTCAAGCAGCTTGGTGTGGAATGTAAATGCTTACTACACACACACACACACACACACACATACAGAAATATATACCATACACATATAAATATGCAAGCACATATATGTACACACAGAAAAATATATGTATGGCATTTACCATACACACTGAACCATAAAAGAAATGCAATTTTTTCAAATGTCATTTTTATATGATAAATTCTGAAAATTTATTTCAGGGATGTAAGTGTAGATATTCCAAGACATGCTGGTTTATGGCTGAGACCCAAATTGCAGGAAACCTTTCAACTTAGTAGCTGTGTTGAATGCTGTGGGTGGCAGTCGCAAACAATTCTCATGGAAACCAAAATGCATGTGCATCTTGTGGAGGTTATGGGTATAAAAATCAACTTGAACTGCATTCCTGGCATTTGTAATTTGGACGCATCAGGTAGGACCTGATTATTAGCAACATAGAGAGAACACAGCCAGAGTCACCATGGACTTCCTGCGTCAGCACAACAGCAGGACCATGCTGTGGTCAGCTCTCAGCCCAGATATGAACCCAACTGAATACCTGTGGGATGAAATCCAGAAGATGGCTGAACCAGGTGGTCCTAAGGCTGACAACTTGGGTGAAACTGGAGGCAGCTTTCCTCAGGGTGTGGGAACAGGTGCCAACGGCTTGTGAACCACCTCATGCACTCCATGTACCGATGGTGTATGGCTTTTTGAACATCCAGGGAGGGCGTACATGGTACTGAACATGACATGCCCTACAATCTCGATGTGCTGGATCCACCCACTACTAGAACAGATGACAACGACCCATAGACTGTAGTCAAAGTGCATCCAAGAAATTGACTTTATCAGATTTATCAAAATTTATCTCTGACATAATGAAATTAAAACATATTTCAGTCACACACGTTTTGTGTTTTTTGCGGTTCAGTGTACGTGCATATATGGTAAATACATATATGTACACACACACACACACACACACACACACACACACACACACACACATTTATGAACACACAACAGGCTTTGTACAACTTCCAATCTACCATATTCATTCATAAAGCATCAGTTAGCTTGGAGCTATAGTGAAAGATGCTGTGAAGTGGAACTGAACCGAAAACCATTTGGTTCAATAACAAACTTCTTAACTTACAGCCAATACCTGCACCCTATAGTCTATAACTGTAAATAATTACTTTTTAATATAATAAACAAAGCATAATTATGAAGACTTTAGTTTTAGAATTTCATTTCATACATTCCACAGTTTTAGATATATAATTTTATTATTTTTATGGAGCATCGTTTAGGAACCAAACTCTTATAACTTTCAACATAGAGAACTAATTAATGCAATAACTAATACACTGGAACCATTGATGTATATTTTGTCAGAATATTTCATAAAAACAATTTAGACAAAACTTAAATCTATAGGAAGCGGATGATAATCTTAAACTGTAATAAAATTACTAAATAAATATAAAAAAATACAAGATTCTTGTAACAAATATTGCTGTGTGTCTTTGGAGGGAAATAAAATGAAGAATGAGGAAAGAAGACATTTTATGTTGATGCCATTTAGCTGCAATAATAATTAAATTAATATTGAGTGACTAAGATAGCATTTTAGGTGACAAACAACCAAGAATTAAATAACTTGGCACCATATGTCTATAGAGTAAGTGTTTGGAAAATTTTGTTGTGTACAAAGAAACTACAATATATATTTATTTAAGAAATTTCAAATAAGTAAATAAATAAATAAAAATATGAAGGTAATGACAGATTCTTTGCAAAGATTCTTTACATGATTAGATTTTCAAGAATAAAGACAGACTCATGCTAACACGAAGTAATTAACTATAGTTTGAAGAATTTCCTGCAGATGTTATATAGTTGGAAAATGAAAATTAACATTAAATTTAAAAAAAACAAAAAAAAAACAAAAACTTTTGTTCTTCAACTTTGTGGCACATATGTAGGAATATTAAAGACAAAAAGAAGAATCATATACGTAACTAATTAAAACTGAAAAAGAAAATATAAAAAAAACTAAGGAAACAAAGAGAAAAAAAAACCCTTGAAATTTACTCGAGGCATAAACGAAGAAGAGTTAAGGTTGAATATGATGAATAGCAGATAAATGAAATTTCAGGAAATAGATAAGACTAAAACAATAATAAATAACAAATAAAATAGAAACATGTTAAAATTAAATAGTGTGAGATTCTAAATAATACTACTAATGCAAATAATTAGTTACATTTTCAATAATTAACAAAAATAAAACAAGTTCTCAAAAAAAAAAAAAACAAGGAGGAAAAAAAAAAGAAGAGAGATAATTCTGGAGCGCAGCAAGAAACCAAAGGAAAGGATATAGCAAGATATATTTTTGTAAAAATTCATTAGTGACGAAAAGAAGTTAGCAGCATGTGACATCATATTGCTTCTGCTATTTGGTTAGCAGCTGAAATATGTCAGTTGTTTAAATACTACTTAACCAGTTCACTAGAAAAGATTTGTGCAAAAGCAAACAAGAATGGAATTTCCAAAGTCAGTTTTTCCTAAATCCCACCCAGCAACTTGCTAGAAGTTGCTAAACATTTTAATATCAACATTAACATTACTGCTGTGGACATGGCCAAACCAATGTACTTTCTTTATCTTAAGTGTTTTCTTTTTAGTTTAGTTTCTTCTTTGCGTTTTACAGTAAACAATTAAAAAAATACAAGAATTTAAGTAGAGCAAAGAAAACTAGTTGTGTGAATAGCCAGGGTTAATTAAAGAGGACCAGCATAGAAGCAAGAAATGATTGCAGGTGTTTTAAATTCGTCTTGTGTATGTGCATATGTTTTTATAGGTTATACAAGAGAATGAAGAGCAGTATCTATGACTACTGTATACTCTCAAAGACTGTGGATATTGGTGAGGTTAATACACAACACAAACAGCTCTAGCAAACATGTTAGTTTTGGAATGAATTCTGCTAAAGGCACTCAAGAAAAAGAATGTGATGGTCTTAAATCAGAGTGTTAAATCTATCACCTAACATGGAGAGAAGAAACAAGGATAAAAGGAAAAGGGGGTGAAAAATCTCAGGAATGGGAAAATCTAATTAAAATTTTTTTTATTGTCCTATAATTTTTTCAAAATATTTTTTGTTTAAAATTGCAAATTGGTAAAACTGATTGTTTTCATAAACTAACATCTAAGGTAAACTGCCAACTGAAATTAAAATTCAATTTCAAAAAAGAAAAAAAAATTTTTTTAGTTTTTAGTGATTAAAATTTGATTTTGCTTTGTATATTAAATTTTTAATTAGGGCTCAAATTTCAATGAGTATTTTGAAAATTTTTTTGTTTAATATTTTTTTAAAAACAATTTCATTCTTCCTATTTGATTTTAGTTAATGAAAAAAATACAAAACTATCTAGAAGCTGACAAATCATGAATTGAAATTCCTATTGCTAAAAACAATAAACAAATAAATGAAAATGGTTTAGAGTAAAAACTACTTTAGAATTGTCTCAGTTTTTTAATATGTTTTATTATTAGCTTGTTAAAGGAAGAAGAACAGAAATTTGGTGAGTAATGAGTGGGGAGTTTTTGTGGAGATTGTGATGTCTAAACAATTTCAAATAAACAGATAAGTGGGTATGGCTGTGTTGTAAGAAGCTTGCTTCCTAACCATATGGTCTTGGGTTCAATTCTTGGGTAAGTGTCTTCTACTATAATCTTAGACTGACCATAACCTTGTGTGTGCATTTGGTAGATAGAAGTAAAAGAATTTTGCTGTTTGTATGCGCCTTTGTCTTGACATCACATGATCATTGTAAATGACTAGCACTACAATAATCTTTTCTACTCAAGGCACAAGGCCCGAAATTTTGGGGGAGGGGGGCAGTCAATTAGATCAATCCCAGTATTTAACTGGTACTTAATTTATTGACCTCAAAAGGATGAAAGGCAAAGTCGACCTTGGCGGAATTTGAACTCAGGATGTAAAGACAGACGAAACACCGCTAATCATTTCGCCTGGCGTGCTAACGTTTCTGCCAGTTTGCTGCCTTACTAGCACTATAATAATACAAGTAATGTACAGTATTCTGTGAAAAACATGTATCTTGCTTGGAAATAGATGAGGGTTGGCAACAGGAAGGGCATCCGACTGTAGAAAATCTGGCTGAACAAATTGCATTCAACCCATGCAAGCATGAAAAAGTAGACATTAAATGAGGATAATGATAAGAGGCCATTGTAATAATGGTGACACACACAGATGATAAGATGTAACAAGGACAAGAGATTCAAAAAAGACTTTTTTTTATGAAAATACAAGTAGAAGGCCATAATTATTAGTTCTTCAAGTGAAGTGAATTATATGGTGTAATTTATGACCAGTGATAATAATTTTTATAATATATTTGAAATTAAAGTCTTGCAGTCTTTCAGAGAAAATCCTTGTTTATTTTTGTCTTTTTTTTTGCATCTTATCATTTTAACTTTGATTTCCTTCTTAAAATAGTTCTAACAAGCAATAACCACAAAACAGTACAGTGTTTGTATAATTTTAAAATCTAATTCTGTTTCGATTTTTTGCTTTATTTCACTAGCTTCCTTTAACTATTGAAGTTTGTGAAACTATACACCAGAAGCAAACATTCGAATTATTATTATTATTATTATTATTACCACTATTAGTTTTTGTTTTTGCTTCATATGACATTGTGTGGCAAGAAGGTTTATTCAGGCAAATAATAGTACATTTAAACAAGAATATGTTAGAACTTGGAATAAATAACTTGAGTTTAATATTACACAATGTTGGAACACTGGTTTATAGCTGAATACACTTTCATTATCAAAAGAGGCCAATGACGGTATTTTGTGCCATGCACACAAGAAATTTTCAGTTCTTGCAAGACAGCTCCATTTCAGCAGAACTCTTGTCTTAACACATGCTCTGTGTTTATTTTCTTTCCATTAGCATTCCTGAAAATAAGGATAAGATAGATGGCTGGTCTGTCTGAGCTTCAGTGAGCATACCAATGTTAATGAATAAGACGTTTTGTTGAGAAGGAAACAGATAGGAATCTTATACTGTGTTGAAAATCTTATTTCAATATTGCTTCAATTTCACCATTATATAAATATATACATGTGTGTGTGTGTGTGTGTGTGTGTGTGTATGTATATATATATATATATATATACACACACACACACACACACACACAACGTGTGTATGTGGGTGTTTATATATATATATATATATATATATATATATATATATATGTATACATATAGGATGTTTGGAGTAGGATGGGCAGAAAATTGAGAATAAGAAGCAATGATGAAAATTAAACTATGAAAATAAATGATAAGATGGAAAAAAGAATAAAAAAAAACATTGAAAAATTTATTCTTTTTTTTGTTTTATTTTACTAAAATTTTTTTCTGTTGTGATTATTTTTATTTGAAAGTTTATTGTATACAAATTGTATTAATTCTTAACAGTCATGGAAATATTGATTTAAATAATTCAGATAAATATCAATTGTTTAAAGAGAGCTGAGTTAAAGCAGAATTTAAGAGACTACTACAAGAAAACAGAAAAAAAAAAAAAAAAAAAAAAAAAGAAAGAAAAGAAAAATTCAGAAAAAAATAAAGAGAAGAGAATGGAGAAAATTTTATAAGAACTAGGATTAAGAAACGTAAGTCAAGATACTTATTTACTCTAAACTTAAAAGGAAAAAAGGTCAGTATGATCTCGGAAAACATTTAAGAGGAAAAGCTATGTGAAATGGAAACTTGATATCGTGGTATAGAGATAGTGTCATAGAACTCTGCAACAAAGTATCAATGATTGTAAACATGAAGATAAGAAATCTTTTGCCAGAAGGCAAGATTTTTAAAGATCTTTGTTATACTGATTGTGGTCATAACCATAGAAGAATGGTAAACGAAGAACATTTCTTCATCCTTTATTTTTATTCAATTCTTAACCACTGGGGCATGATATCGGCCATTGTATTTGCTAATCAAAATGCTAGAATATATGGTTCTGTTTCTATCACAGACTTGAGAAATATATATATATATGTATGTGTGTGTGTGTGTGTGTGTGTGTGTGTGAACATACATAAGTATGTATAAATACATATGCACATGAGTGTATGCAAGTAGGTATATGGACATATATATATTAATGTGCGTGAATGTGCACATTATATATATATACATATATACCCTTTTTAGGAAAGTCTGTCCATTAACTTAATGAAACTTTACTTATAGAATATAAAGGTGGTACTACTACCACCGCCACCAACAACAACAACCACTGCTGTCACTACTACTATCACCACCACCATAATTACTGCCATCATCTCCACCCCCACCCCCACCATGTTTATCTATCTTAATGATGATATGTCTCTAACACAATGAAAGGAAGATTTTATTACAAAATGAAGAACAGAGAATACGTGAACAAAATAACGAAACAATATCAGAGGGATAAATATTTTCAAGAAAGTCTTTAATTTAATATGAATGAGAGAAACATAACATATTTGAGAGAGAGGGGAGAAAGCGAGAGAGGGAGAGAAAGAAAAAATTATTTGGGAAATATTCAAATTATATCTAACATATAGTTTGAAACATGGATGCAAGAACAATACATTTCCTCGTTCTTTCTTACTTTTTTTACCATTTTATTTCATCATTGAAGAATTATATGTTAAACTGGAAGTTTATTATTTCCAAGCGAGTTTAATAATAATAACAGAACATTTACAAGTAAGGTGACTCAGTACTGACTGAGAGCAGATCTCTTACTTGTTTCAGTCATTGTACTGTGGTCATGCTGGGGTAAAGCCTAGCAGAGTTTAGTCAAACAAACTGACCCCAGTATTTATACATGTTTTTTAAAGTCTGGTACATATTCTATTGCATTTCTTTTGCTAAACTATTAAGTTATGGGGACATGAACAAACTAATGCCAGTTGTCAAGTGATGGTGGGGCACAAACACAATGATACCGACAAACCTACATCTCTTATATCTTTTACTTGTTTCAGTCATTAGACTGTGGCCATGATGGGGCAATGCTAGTAGAATTTTAGTCATACAAATCAACCCCAGTACCTGATTTTTTAAAACCCTGGTACTTATTCTAGTGAAGGTGCATGGCTCAGTGGTAAGATCATCAGGCTCACAATTATAAGGTAGTGAGTTTGATTCCTGGATAGGGCTGTGTGTTGTGTTCTTGAGCAAGGCACTTTATTTCACGTTGTTCCAGTTTACTCAACTGTAGAAATGAGTTGCAACATCACAGGTACCAAGTTGTATCAGCCTTTGTCTTTCCCTAGGATAACGTTGGTGGCATGGCAAAGGAAGGCTGGTATGCATGGGCGACTGCTGGTCTTCCCTATACAGCCCTGCCTGGACTTGTGCCTTGGAGGGGAACTTTCTAGGTGCAATGGCTTGGTCATTCATAACCAAAGGGAATCTTTAGCCTTACTTTTACTTATTCTAATGATTTTTTTGATGAACTGCTAAGTTATGATGATGTAAACATACTAACTCTGCCAAGAGTCAGTGGGGTACAAACATAGACATGAACACACACACTTGTCTATTAAGTTCACCGACAAGGCTTTGGTCAGCCTGAGACTTAGAAGACACTTGCCTAAGGTGCTACAAAGTGATCTTCTTAGCCACACACCCATGCTTGTGCTTAAAATCAAATTTATTATAAATTGTGTCAAGTTTTGCCTGACAGCTTATTCAATCAGCCAGCATGAAATTTAAAATAAATCATTGAAGAATTACTAATTTCTTATTGCTGTATTCCACAATATCTAAATCAGTGGTTTTCAACCATTTTTTGCCTATGATCCTCTGTGGTTTCTATTTTACTTGGATGGTTCCTCAAAGCCATGTAATGTTTAAAAAATCCTATTATATTTCCATAATTAGATATCATTAGGAAATATATAATAAATTGCTGAAATATTTTGTGTGTTGTGGAAGTATAAGCAATTTATTGCACTTAGATTTTAACAAAATCTTACATGAACCCCCACCCACCAGGGTCATATGAACCCTAGTTGAGAACCACTGATCTAAATTTTAACATTTTCAAGGCAAGGTATCACTAGCTTATGGGGAAGATAAAGGGCAAGGAATTGAGAAGCTTTGGTCCTTTTTTCTATAGCTTTCCTGTGTTCTGTACATTGAAAAATGGTTCTGAAAGATTTCTTTTGTCCCTCTAGAAATTAATTGTTTTTTTTTTTTTTTAAATATATGTATCTTGCTTCTCAATTCTGTGCCCCTTTCCTTCCCCATGATGTAGTCATAGTTATTCTAAACCCTCTGCTGTTTGCAATTGCTGTCAACTGATCAATAAAATGGCAACAGTCAGACTACTTTAGAGCAACGTTGGTTTAGTTTAAAAAACTCTTTTACAGGAATAAACAGAAGACGTAACATGCTGGATCAAAAGACTTCTCATTAAGTCTTGTATAGAAAATTAATCTATCTAAATACAGTCACGGATAAAAGGAAGCAGAGGGTCTGAATTAACATTCTAGAATCGCAGCCCCATAGTCTTCAAGGCACTGAAAAGAGCAAACAAATACAATCAAACAAAATGGTAATTAATGATAAAGAAGATAAAAAAATTGAATTCCATTTTATGACTAAGTAAGATAGGTGGAAGCATGACTGGTTGTGTGGGTAAGAGGTTCGATTCATAATAGTGCAGTTCAGGTTTGATTAGGTTTGATTCTGTTATTGAAAGATTGCATTGTTTGGTCTTTGTGCAAGGGTCCCTATTTTGAAGAGACTATCCCCAACTTTAAAAAAAAATCTCTTGCTTTTTGTACTTTTACTTGCTTCAGTTATTGGACTGTGGTCAAGCTGGGGCACTGCTTTAAAGGATTTAGTTGAACAATCAATCCCAGTTCTTTTTGTTTTTCTTTTGAAAGTCAGGTATTTATTTTATCAGCCTCATTGCCAAGCAACTGAGATAAAGGGACTTAAACATAAACAGGTTGTCAAGAGGTGTGCATGCAAGGTGGTACAGGTGGTGCTGGGGGTAATACACAAACACAAAGACACACACACATGTATATATAATGGATTTCCAGTTTCCATCTAATAAATTCACTCAAGGTAGAAGACACTTGCTCAAGGTGCTGTGCAGTTGAACTGAACCCAAAACCATGTAATTACACAGCGAGCTTCTTAACCACATAGCCATGCCTTAGTTCATAGAAATGTTTTGGATATTTGATAATTATTTTGCAGTTACTATCTCAAAGTTATATTTGCATTGTGGTTCTAGCAAAATAACTTTGTAACTCCACACAGATTAATAAAAATATATTATTTGACCCGTTTGTTACCATATTTCTGTTGAAATACACAAACTTTGAAATAATTTCTGAACGTTGTTGATGCCAGTCAGCGCCCCCACCCCAACTGGCTCCTGTACTGGCAGCACTTAAAAAGTACCATTTGAACGTGTCCGATGCCAGTGCCGCTTGACAGGCTCCCATGCTGATGACATGTATAAAGCACCCACTACACTCTTGGAGTGGTTGGTGTTAGGAAGGGCATTCAGCTGTAGAAACATTGCCAGATCAGATTGGAGCCTGGTGCGGCCTCCTGGCTTGCCAGTCCCCAGTCAAACTGTCCAACCCATGCCAGCATGGAAAATGGACATTAAATGATGATGACTATGATATATATATATATATATATATATATACATACATACATACACACACACAAATACTCAGGGAACTGTATTGGGGTCACTGCTGTTCATGGTGGCTCTTTCAGACATGCCATCAGTTACACAGACAGCCACACTTACTAGCCAAGCCGATGATACAAAAGTAGTACAAGCAGTCAAATAACCTGCTGATGCTAATCTTCTACAGAAAGACCTACATGCCATATATAAATGGGCTGAAGACAACAACATGCAATTTAATGCAAGCAAATCCCACGCCCTCTGCTACCATCTAATTGGTGCTCAGAAGTCACAACAACAATTCTTTGGACTGAAAGGAGCGGCAATCCTAGAATCACAGTGCGTGATCTTGGGATTGATATGAGCAACGATGCCTCATTTCACATGCATGTCACTAAGATGGTGGCAGTGTGCAGGCGAATGGCTGAATGTATTCTGAGAACCTTTAGTACAAGGGGCCAGGAAACTATGCTGGTCCTAGGGAGGACTTTTGTCCTCAGCCACCTGGACTACTGCTCTCAACTGTGGTCACCTTACACTGTAGGATTAATAGCAGAACTTGAGGTGGTTCAGCGATATTACACAAGGAAGATTGCATCAATGGAACAGCTGTGCTACTAGGAGAGACTGAAAGAGCTACGACTCTACTCTCTGGAATGAAGACAGGAGAGGTATGCAGTGATATATGTGTGGAAGATACTGGAGGGGCTGGCACCAAACTTTGGACTTGAGAGTTATACCGGACCTTGAAATGGACGTCACTGCACTGTTCCAAAAGTCCCAGCTGTCTCATCTAAGGCGAGGACCATGTTCTGCAATAGCTTGGGATTCTAGGGCTCACAGCTACTTAACTCCTAGCCAAAACATCTGAGGGATCTCCATGGAGTGGGAGTAGAGGTTTTCAAAAAACAACTTGACCTCATGCTGTCCAGGATCCCAGATGAACTAATATCAAGGCAAGAAATTCAAAAGAGGGCTGTGATATAGAACTCCCTCCTTTACCAAAAGCCAACCTCATAGAATTGGTCAATTAAAAGGTGATTACACTGGCGGTGCCCCAGCATGGCCACAGCCTCACGGGTGAAACATAAAAGAATACATACATAAATATATATATATACATACACACACATATATATATAGACATACACACACACACAAATATATATATATATATATATACACACACACACACACACAACAGGCTTCCGTCTACAATATTCATTCACAAGGCTTTGATTGTTCTGGGCCTATAACAGAAGACATTTACCAAAGTTACACACGCTGGGACTGAACTCAGAATGACATGGCCACGAAGTAAACTTTGTATAACTACACAACCATGTCTGTCCATAGGTAAGTTTCATTGAAGAAGAAACTATAAAAAAAAAAAAAAATTTTTTCTTAGATATTTTTCTTTCTTTAAATCCAATAGAGACTTTATATAGTAGTAAAATTCTCGCTTGAGGAATAATGTCATGTTAGGTTGTTTTGTGTTCTTGGCTTGAATCATTTATTATTGTTGAAACCTCCAGGAATGAAAATAAATTACACTGTTGCTTATAAAGAACAGAACACGAGGGGTGGGGGTGGACAAAATTTAGAACCCAATTCATGTATTTTCAGGTTAGATAAATTTTAATACTCTATCCATTTAATGATATGGAATTTTATCCCTTCCCACCCTTAACCTTCCCCATTTCTTACATCATTTCTAGTCAGAAAATTCCATTCTGATATTGAAAAGTTCATTAAAATAGCTGAATATTATTCAGCAATCCACAAAAAACACATTCATTCATACACACATACATACACATAAAAAAAGATAAAGAAAAAATGTGTAAATATTGACAGATTAGAGCTGGATTTGTGGCAGTGAATTATTCTAAAGAGAGGTAAAAAAAAAAGAAGGGAGATAATTATTAAACAATAGGGTATCTATCCTGAGTTATACACAAATGAGCTGTATATAATAAACTGAAATACATGACAAGCATATTAATGTATATTTTTCTGAGTAATCAATCATATATAGAGTGTACAATGATATAGATATGTGTATGCAGATACACATACACACATAGATAGATGGATACACATATACATATGAATGAATGAATGAATGTATGTATGATATGAATATACTATAAAGATGGCTATAGCATAAAAGGAAATGTATTTTCAAGCAGTTGTTTTCCAGAAGATTTAGTTAGCACTGAAGAATACATTAGCTCCTTATCTACACTGAGAAAATAACCAACACGATATGTAGCTATAATGTTGTCCATGATGGAAAGAACTTCTTTCTCTCCCTGCTCATTACAGGCTCACTGCAACTATGAAACAGATAAGAGGGAATTTTACATCCCAGCAGTTATCTAAATGTGAGTTAAGTTGCTGGAACGGGGTAATATGAACACAAAGATACTTGCTTAAATAATAAATATATTTTTATTAGGCTGAATGAAGTTACAAAGTTATTTTAATAGCTAGAATCACTATGCAAATATAACTTTGAGGAAATAACTGCAAAATAAGTATCAAATTTTCTACAATTGACAATGTTTATGAACATCTTGTGAAGGCAGTCATAAAAAGACATTTCTTCTTTTTCCCAGAGAAACTTACTATAAATGGATATTCTCTGCAAAATGGAAAAGCTTTGGCTAAAGACTGAACAAAACAACTTTTGAATAGATTATTTTAATGGTCAGAATAACATAGTTTGATCACATTTAGATTGTCACTGGTAAAAGAATAACAGTTTGGAAAGAAGAATGGTAAAGGAGTTTATGTGTGAAGGTCTTGCAGATAATAACATTCCCTCTTGCAATGCATATTTATAAATGTTAATCGTATCTATCCTGTTAATGAACTGATTTTTGGTTAGCAGCAGATTCCAAAAATAAAAAGGTATATGAATAAAATATAAAAATATTTGAAAAGATCTTTTATCACTGGAATTATTTCCGAAATTGTTGAGTTTAAGAGAGCAAACTTTGGCTGCCAATCATTCTTATAGAAACAGAGATATATTTCTATTTCCTTTGTTGCAACATACTGGAAAGTTAAAGCTGAACATATGCATCCATGAACAACACACACACACACACACACACACACACACACTCTCTCTGATGAATTTAACTTTAATCGCTGTTTTATGTGTGGTGATGTTATCATGAAATTAAAGCTTTTAACCCTTTAGCATTTAAGCCAGTCAGATCTGGCTTCTCACACCCACCCTACAATGTAATTCTAAAAATATGCATTTTCTTGTAGCTTCAAAATTTTGATGATGTAAATGTTTGATTAATTTAAAACAATATGAATAAATAAATAGGCATTACACTTGACAGAGTAATCTGAATGCTAAAAGGTTAAACATGAGGTCATCCTTTCAAAGATGACCTGATGTATTTCAGGGTAGATTTAGCCGTTTCAAAGCAGATTTAGTTGCTTGGAGTAAGTTGAATAAATACACAAGAGTTCTTTTTCTATTTCATTAATTTTGTTATTCAATGATTTGCTTGTATTAAGATACCAATCACCTACAATAATACATACCATGTTTGATATGGTAACCGTCATATTTTTTATTAGCTCAAGCAGAAGCTATTCAATCACAGACAGAAACATTATCAGGTGATACAGGAGCAGGTATAGCTTTGTGGTTAAGAAGTTCATTTCACATCCATGTTGTCTTGTGTTCAGTCCCACTGTGCAGTACCTTGGGCAAGTGTCTTTTACTATTGCTTCAAGTTAACCAATAACTTAATGAGTGAATTTGGCAGATGGAAACTGCGCATAGTCCAGTGTGTGTGCATGTGTTCAAATGTTGTGCGCAAGAAAGGAGTTGGTGCTGGTATGGAAACATGATGCATATAGATAAAACAGCTGTATGGAGAAGTGCTGAATTGCTAAATGTGACCAGAACTTGTGGAAGAGGGAGACCCGGGAAGACATGGAATGAAGTGGTTAAGCCTGATGGAGGAGACAACATAAGACTGAGATCTCTGGCAATATGAGGTTCTTGCAAAGACTGCTTCCTTGTCAGCAAAACCGAGTTCTGGAAGTGCTGTTATAGTAACTCATCCCCACCACTTCCATGCATTAGGCCTGCCTCTTCTCGTCCCCAGCACCAGCTCCTGCAGACTACCAACCATGTCATCTCTCTCTCTTATCTTCCCCACCTGACAACTCTATCTTCTTTACAACTCTTGCTACCTGACCCCTCTCTCCTCTGCATACCTCTATCCCCTCCAACTTATGGCTCTTTGCTCATCTACCCTTCAACCCTACACTTGGCAATCTGCCTCTCCTTCCCATCCACTCAATCTCTTTCTCATACAAACTTGCAAACTGATTCATCAGTTAACCTTGTGTCTATTGGGGCCAATTAGGCACAGCATTGCTGTTATCTATCTATCTATCTTTCGCAGTTCCTACTGTTCATTTTCTCTTTCCTTCCCTTTCTCCTACTAGATGTGAGAAGCCAAGCAGATCCTCCACAAGAACCAACACTACACCCACTTCTCACACTTCAATCCTCTCATCAACCAGCATGAAGCTGACCTCCATCCCAACAAGGGTTTGTAGTTCTGTGAACTGCATAGCAACCAATATAGTGCAGGTAGCATGAGAAAAGCACCCAATCCACACTGTAAAGTGGTTGACATTAAGAAGAGCATCTGACAGTAGAAACCATGCCAAAACAGACATTGGAGCATGATGCAGTCCTTGGACACATACGATCCTGTCAAATCGTCCAATCCATGACAGCATGGAGTTTGGATGTTAAATAATGATGATAATATACTTCATATAAAAAAACTATTGCACTCCAAACAGTGAAATATTTTGTCATTTCTTGTCAACATGTGATTCACTGGCTTTGATCTGTCAAACACATGTGAAGTAAGAGATCCCTTACTTGAAAAGTGAAGAACAAGAGAAGGTTAGTGACAGGAAGGGCATTTGGCTATAAAACAATACTTGAATACATATTCAGCTAACACATGCATGGAAAAACATAAGTAAAATCATTGAAGAATTTGTGTGTGTGCATGTGTGTGTGTGTGCATTTATCTCTCACTGTTTGACAGACTGGTGTTGGTTTATTTACATTTCTTTAAGTTAATGGTTTGGCAAAGAAAAAGATGCCACTAGAATAAATACAAGACAGAAAATTAGCACTGGGATCAATTAAAATGACTAAACTTTTCAAGGCAGAGCCCTAGTATGGCTGCTGTCCAATGACTGAAACAAGTGAAATAATAAAAGCATGTATTCTTGCTGTATGTTTGCTCAACCAATGAGAGTTGGTGGCTGGATGCTGTTCCTGCTGTCAATCCTCACCTGTTTCAAAGCAAGCTAATTTTCCAAACAACTGGACTAATTTTAATGGAAGATTGGGGATGAATGACATCCTTTGTGCAATGGTGACACTCACTTACTCATGTCCCTTGATGTTAGGACACAGAAACAGAAACACACACACACAATGAGCTTCTCTCAGTTTCTGCCTCCTAAATCCACTCACAAGGCTCTGGTTGGCTTGGGGTTATAGTAGAAGACACTTGCCCAAGGTGCCACGATAATGGGACTGAACCTGAAACCACATGGTTGGGAAGCAGGCTTCTTAACCATACAACCATGTCTGTCTCTCAGAAACTGTGCCAGTCCATCTTCTTTAAAAATGTAACAGTAGATTAAATTAAATTGATTTTTTGCATAAACAAATGGCCAGAAATTTTAGTGGGAGGGAACGAATAAATATATGAACCCCAGTATTGGTCCGATTCTTTATTTCTATTGACCCTAGGAGGATTAAAGGCAATGTTGACCATGGCGTGATTTGGACTCTTTAGCATTCAGATTATTGTGTTAAATGTAATGCTTATTTATTCACATTCTTAGAAATCAATTATTCATTTACTTTTAGTATGATACTGTAGAGTAAGTGTAAGAGACGGGGTTTGGCCAGTTTGAGCATAAACTGGTAGAATATCAGGGCCAGATATGGCTGGTTAAAATGCTAAAGGGTTAAATTAAATTAATATCAAAATAACACATGTTTATTGTCTGTTCTATGCTATCCAACCATTTTATACTATATTCTTCAGAGAGAGAGTATGCTAATACTGTTGGACATAACGAAGGAATATGTTAGACGAAAAGAGCTTTGAGAAACACTGTAGTAAAGTACAGCATTTATTTTTTTAAGTTTGTTTCCCAGTGCTCTGCACTTATAGACACCTTCATCTTCTGAAAAGAAGATGGTGATTATAGCTCTAGGCAAAAAATGGAGAAGTTTCCACACTGGATTGACTTGGGAGCTTTTACGTACTGATAACAGAGTTCTTATTGCAGAATCTGTCAAATAGCTACAGGAAAAAACACAAAAAAACTTCCAATTGAAGAAGAGTAGCTTAAAAGGTTTAAAGATCAACACACCAAAGACCTAAGTAGTACTTAATCACAGGGGAGCATAAAAACAAAATAACATCTGGGAGATAACCATGGGGCCAGGGTAAATATGTAAAAAGGAAAAATTTCTGACTCCATACTGTGTATTTGGTGCAGAAAATACAGTGAACATACAGGTGCAATAAGATCACTGGTAGATTGCCAGGCGTGGTAGGGAAAAATAAGCAGCCATGAATTGTGCACTAATGAAATGAAACATACAACCTGGAGCTCTTATGGAAAGAAAAATAATTTAGTACCGAGTTGTGGGAAGCAGTCTTAAAAATTAAATGATTTAGCACAGGGGTTCTCAACTAAATTTTATCTATGAACCCCTTTCATTGCTATTTTATTCTGGTGGATCCCTATAGTCATTTGGTATTTAAAATTATAGAAATTTCTTTCAAAATTCCTATTTTGGTTTTCACATTAACTTGTTTAGGTGGAACTATGTAAAATAGAGAAAGAAACCTATCTGTTTCTTACGATACATATCAATGAATACATCCAAATAAAAGTTTTTTCAGGATCCCTTAAAATATTATTGTGAATTCTAAATTTATTATTTTATTACATGGATCCCCAAAAATCTTATATGGACCCTCAGGGGCCACATGAACCCAGGTTGAGAACCACTGGTTTAGCATAATAATTGATTTCGATATATTTGTTGGATAGTATTTCAGCTCTTTATGTTCTGAAGTGTCTAAAACCAGAAACCATTATAATCACTCAAAGTAGCAGAAACAGACGATATACAAGACAGTATATGGTATGGTTCTATTTCATTGGTTTCAGTCATTTGTCTGCAACCCCACTGGGGCATTGCCTAGAAAGGTGTTCATTTGATTATAATGCTGGATATCTTTTATCAGTTACTTGTTTCAGTCATTGGACTGCACCCATCCTGGGACGTTACCTAGAAGAGTTTAGTGAAACAAACTGATCCCAGGACTTATTTCTTTCTTTTAAAGTCTGGTATTTATTCTAACACTCTCTTTTGCTGAACTGCTAAGTTACAAAGATGTAAACAAACCAACACTAGTTGTCAAGTGGACACACATACACATACGTAGTCCTTTGTTATTTTATAGACATGATAAAAGACTGTGACCAGGTAGTAGTCCAATCAAATATTGGGAAAAATGTAAAAATGGACATTAAAATATTGATGGTGATGATGATGATGCTAATAGTAGTGGGATGATGGTGGTAGTGGTGATGGTGGTATTGGTGATGGCAGTAATATGGAAGATGGCGGTACTATATAACACCAAGTCCTTTTTTAATACACAATTTAACATTCTTTTAAGATATGAATTGCAAAGTGGACATTGTGTGGACATAAGTAGTATACAGTACTTTCTGTGAAATGTACTGGCTTTGCTCGCTCGCTCGCTCGCTCGCACGCACGCACGCATGCACGCACGCACGCACGCTCGCGCACACGCACACACACACACAATTATTATTATTATTAAGGCAGTGAGCTAGCATGCAAGACAAAATGCTTAGTAGCATTCTGTTCGTCTTCAGATTCTGAGTTCAGATTCTGCTGGAGTTGACATTGCGTTTCATTCTTTCAGGGTTGATAAAATAAGTACCAGTAGGAAACTGGGGCTGATGTAATTGACGAGCACCCTACCACCTCAAGATTTCAGGTCTTGTGGCTATAGTAGAAAGGACTATTATTATTATTATTATGCACTCAAAAGTGTATTTGCTATTGTATCACCAGAACTTTTACAATGTGGTTCAGATATGTTTTTTTGCTCACACGCCTTTACTTCTTCAAATACATACACAGTTTCACTTCTATAGACACACACACACATTGGCTCTTATACATATACACAGTCACCTTCATTCCTACACACACACACACACCTTCACGCCCACCTATACATTTACTCCCCAATACACCCTTACTTCAATACACACACACACACTTCCTTCAATATACACACACACATGCACACATTCACTTACCAATACACCTTTACTCCAATGCACATACATACACTCATTCACCGTTGCTTCCCTCACACATACTCCTACACATACATTTTACTCCCCAAACACACTTTTACAAACACACACACACACACACACACACACACCTTTACTCCTATACATAATGTATATGCAGATACACAACCTTACTGTTACACACACACACATAGCTTATACATATAGAGCATATTGATCTGTACATCTACTTTTCTCTCTCTTTCACACACACAAATACACTTGAAAAAAAAAAACTTCCCAAAAACAATACTTGCATCTTTGCATCTCACACAATACATGTACTCAAAGATGCATCAAGAGAAATGTCTTTTGAAGCAGTTATTTATATGAAATGCACAAGTAGAAGAAGACATGCAAAAGGCATATATTGAACTAAATAAATAATCAATAGAAAAATTTTGACCTAAATATTAGTTAATTTTTGATATTTGTAAAAAAAAGAAAAGTATGTGAGCAAGAGAGAGAGAGAGAGAGAGAGAGAGAGAGAGAGAGAGAGAGAGAGAGAGAGAGAGAGAGAGAGAGAGAGAGAGAGAGAGAGAGGGGGTAGTTTTCACCTTTCCATTAAACTTGTGTAAATCTTACATGCTGTTTTGTTTGGAAAGAAGAGAAATGTTATTAAAAGGAGTAAATGGTAAGATTGTAAGAATGTGAAAAGAAAAGACTTCTAGTTTTCCTTTATATAATAAACAAAAGTTCCCTTAAATTGAGCAAGAATGCCAGTAAGTGCTCTGGGAATACTTTTATCTAGAGAAGATCACAGTTGATTAATTGAAAAGCAATCCTTAATCAGAGAATCGCAGAACAGCCTCTTAGAATTGGATCACAAGTAACAAACGGAATTCTTCTGATATTCTGATATCTGTGTCAAACTGGGAGACAAAGAGTGTGTGAGTGTGTGTGAGGGGGAGATGGAGAGGAGAGAGTAGAGAGAAAAAGGCAGGGAGATGCGAGTGAGAGGGAGAGAGAAGAGAAAGAGGGAGAGTGTGTGTGGGAGAGAGAGAGAGCAGGAGCTTGGTGTGATGAGGAAGAAATGACATTAGTGCAAGATCCAGCAATCTGCTCTTCCAGCATAATCTAGTAGGATTCACAATGAACTAGGTTAACAATAGCCTGGAGCTCAGAGCTGGGTTGTGTGATATGAGGTAGCAGGGGGAAAAAAACCCCACAAAAATCCAGATAAAGAGAGATTTCAATAACTACATTTCAGAAGCAATGGTGATGATTGCTTTTGTTTTTGTTATTTTTTATCTATTTACTCTCGGCGTGTGTGTGTGTGTATGTATGTGTATGTGTGTGTGTGAGGCAGGCAGAGTACACAGGAGATGTGTTACAATGCATATGTGTAATATATATATATATTTGAAAGCATGCATGCATGAATGTGTGTGTGAGATAATGAAGAATGTGTGAAAGCATAAACACAAATGTATTGCATAAAAATGTGTATATACAGTGCATAGATCTGAATGCATTGCATAGAAGTATGTATATACAGTGCATATATATATATATATATATATTATATGAATGAGTGCATTGCATAGTAGTACACACACACACATATATATATATATATATATATATATGCAGTGCATATATGTGTGTTCCCATACAAAATATATGTATGCGCCTTCATTGAAGCTGTTTCTAATAAACTTAACATAAGAGACGACAATAACAATGAGATTGTTACACATAATCAGCAAAGAAAATAAAGTATAAATAGAAAGACTGTGTGGCAGAAGAAGCTGGAGGTGGTGGTGGTGCTGATAGCAGTGGTGGAAATGGTGAACATTTGCTAAGTTTAGATTGAAAGAACATAACGAAGACAAAAGTGATTAATGAATACAATTATGTTAAATGACTCAGTCCCACTACAGTATATATCAGGGTTATTGGGAAAACTTTGCATCTCACATTAAATTTCTTTGTATGATGAAAAAAAAAAAAAGGAAAATTTTTTTCTTTGTAGATAACGGTTCTATAATTACTTGAAAATTTCTAATGATTTTTAGATAATAAAAATTCTTTAAAAGGTGAAGAAAATTAATATGAAATAATTAGAGAAAAAATTTAGTGCAATTGTAATGCTGTGAGGGCCTAAAGACTAGAAACCCTATTTCCTGATCAGAATGTTTTGTCATAAAGATGACCGATGTAAATTATGAGAATCAATTTCTTAAAATACGACAGGAACAATTAAGAATTTCAGGCTAAATGAATGAAAGCTAACTTCACAGGAATAGATTCTATTAAAATGCCAAACTGTTGCTTTGCACTAGCTGTGAAAATAAGTCTTCTATTATCTGTTTCGAAAATGAGAGCAGTAAAAAAGACGATAGCTGTGTAAAAGTTTGTCAATATAAAGGAAAGAGGCTGCATTTATTATTTTTTTTTGTACCTTTCTTATGATGTGTTTTTGGAATCTTAGCAATTTGTACAATATCTCTCCGAATTCTTTGAATAGAAAAGATATGAAAAAAAGAAAAAAAAAAAATGTAAAATACCAATCTTCCAGCAATGCACCACTGACATATTCAATACACCAATATTAAAAAGTCTGATCTATATTTTCTCAACCAAACAATTTCACACCATTAAATGAAATATATATATGTGCATGTGTGAGAGAGAGTATACCTGTCTGTCTATCTGTCTATCTATCTATCTAATATATATATCTTTACATTTTTTTCTTTTCTGTTTCTGTAAAGTTAATAATTTAATTTAATTTATTGTGATGTAATGTTTAAATGTTTAATAGGAGCACTCGTGACTCCGGACCAGGTCACACTGCTGACATTCAACTAGAAACAAATAGTTGTTATAGAGAAATTAAGAGAAAAATTAAAGTAAAGAAAATTTAGTTAAATAAATGCATAAAGATAATATTACTTGTTTCTCCAACATCTGTAATAGAATATATATATATATATATATATATATATATATATATATATTATACACACAAGTATGTGTGTATGTATATATGCACCATACTGCAATTGCCTATGTTATTTTGTGTAATCCACTTCGGGCCTGTAATATACTAAGGCATATGTTTTATATTATCAAATAAATCTCTGTAAGGGGAACATTTCATAAGATGAAGGCGATGCCTATAAGGGAGACTAGCTGTGATGAAGCTTAATGGTAAGGAAGACCAGCATCTATATGCTCGGGTTTAGCATTCCTGCCATCCCTGGCATGCAACCCTTTGTCTCTGGCATGCACACTATGCATCAGTTTAGGTTACATAATTAGGAGAGTGTGAGGTAAGCTCTGTACATAAACAACACTTATTTTTTTTAGGGTGTTGATGAGTTTCGCATAGAGGCAACGGTTGTCAAATGCTCAGACATCACCATAGATGGTAAAGTCCATCATGTATCTTGTATATATATATATATATATATATATATATATATACATATACACACACACACACACACACACACACACACACACACACACACACATGAATGCAATGTATAAGGGAGACCTGGTCCTCCAGCAAACTTGGAGATCAATCAGTAACTGTAAATAACAAATGACTTGCAATATGACAACTCATCCAACCCATACCAGCAGGAAAAGCAAATGTAATATGCTGGTACATACACATACACATATAAAAAGAGAAAGAAAGGGATTAAAAAATCCAGGCAAATATCACTAAAGCACTCGGTTTTAAATGAATTTGGTCAACTATATCTAACAATCAGATACCAAACAATGCAAGTAGAAAACTCATCCAAGGTAATTCCTCATGTATGGCGAGTAGATCGAAATATCATTTAGAAGAATTTCGAGAAATTCAGAGTATTAGACAACAAAAATATGTATGGAGAAAATCGCATCTTTAATTGTAGAATTCACCTTACAAAGCCGACAACTGTTTCTATTGTGTTAACATATTTAAATATAGAAAATATCATTGAAGTTAATATTTCTGAAAATACAGGTTAACATAACGTTTTCAAGGTGATCCAAAATTAGTTCCATTTAACTAATTTTTGATTGCCTTGAAAACATGTTAACATGTATTTTCAGAAATATTAACTTCAATGATATTTTTTATATTTACATATGCTAAAACAATAGAAACAATTGTTGGTTTTGTACACAATTAAAGATGTGATTTTCTCCATACGTATTTTCGTTATGTGTGTGTGTGTGTGTGTGTGTACACACATATCTCTGGTTACCAACCCTCACCAGTTTCCCCATCAAGGTAATATTTCCCCATGGTTAGACAGGTTTCCACAAAATACTGGACTGACACTGCTTGTAAGACACTGACACCCATTTGCAACTATCATGATGTCAAAATCAGGGGACAAATATATACATTCGCACACATGATGGGCTTCTTTCATTTTCCATCTACCAAATTCACTTACACGGTACGGTTTTGGTCAGCCTAGTGCTACAGCAGAAAGACATTTGCCCAAGGCGCTACACAGTGGGACTGAACCTGAAACCATGTGGTTGAGAAGCAAACCTCATAATCCACACAGCCACACCTGCACTTCATAACCTTGTAAAATAATAATGATTATATATACACTCATACATAAGCAGTATTTCGTTTTATCACAGTCTCGTGTGTTAAGTCAACAACAACCATAATAATAATATAGACGTTAATATAAGAAATTACTTTTAACAATATTTGTTGGTTGTTGTTAGTTAAATAGTACGTTATAGCAATGTTAGTTGATCTTATTCCATCTTGCTTAGTTACCTTCCCAAGTCTTAACCATGCTACGAAGCATTTCTTATTCAGTTTTAATCCACCGAGAATTAATCAGCAGTTCCTACTCAGACACTCTTTGAATATGTCTTTCCAATCCAATTCTATCTTTAATCTGACACTTGTTTAGTCTATTTTGACAAGGTGAACTATTTCTTCAATGCAAAACTGATTAGAACTAATGAAAAGATTCACAATCTGAAAGCGGGCAACATTTGAGTGAGTTGAAGTGAATGCTTTTGAATATCCAGGAAAGTGCTAATATGGAAGTGGTCTTAGAACTCGTATGATTATTACTTCGGTAAAGACAGTTATATAATTCTAGAGATATTCGTTTTATCTTTCCTAGCAGAACAATTTTAGAATTATATTTGCTACACATTGTATATGGCAGCAATGGAAAGTTCCTATTTACAGCAGACTGACATACTTCTCCCACATTCAGTTGCATCCCTTGACTTTATATTCTAAGTGACCTGCGTCTTTTACAAGCAGCATAGAAACGGCATTCCTCTAAGCTTATATCTATTTCCAATAAATCCTTTTGTATTGTTTAAGAATGTGTATTTCACTTTTTTTGTTATAAGGCAGTGATGTATTGTGTGTTATTTTTGCAGTAAAACTTCTGTTGTCCAAAATGCATGTCTATCTGTGTTTTGTGCAACTGCAAAAATAATATAATTCAATAGAGATTTATGTCTGCTTTCTAACAATACATACACTACATTATATCTAATAAATGCATTAAAAAGACACAATCTTGGCACCATCTGATGAAATATTTGAAAAGCAGATTTAGAAAAAAAGAAAAAAATAGCTAAAGAATATAACAAATATTGAAGAAGCTTTTATGTAATTATGAGGGCTTCCTTTTTAAATTTGCAGAGTTTAGACAAACAACGAGAATGGCGATGATAAATACGATACAAAGCATACATATGTAAATATACAATACAATAAAAACCCTCATATTTCTCTTTCAATCACTGAATAAGACTTGCAGATTTTTCACTTAACTACAATACTAATATCTAAATTTTTCTCACAGGCACAGACATGGTTGCGTAGCAAGAAGTTTGCTTCCTAAGCACATGGTCTTGGGTTCAGTCCTGGTGCATGACACTTTGGGCAAGTGTCTTCTACTATAGCCCTGGGCAAATCAAAATCTTGTAAGTGGATTTTGTAGACAGAATACCAGCCTTATGGCAAAGTTATTTTACTAAATCCTTTATTATCTTCATAATCAACTGAAAGGTAGTGTATTACAACAGAAATATGGTAACAAATGGGTTTGTTACTTCAGACACATAAATGGCACCAAATACCTGTAATTATTCATTACACTTGAGTAACGGGTCAGAAACTATGTTCAATAGAAACTAAAGTTAAGTTGCTATCTGCAAGATGACTGTGTCTATTAAATACATTCAAAAGTATCTATTTTTTATATATATATATATATATATATATATATATATTATATATATATATATATATATATATTATATATATATATATATATATATATTATATATATATATATATATATATATTTTATATATATATATATATATATATTTTATATATATATATATATATATATTTTATATATATATATATATATATATATTTTATATATATATATATATATATATATATTTTATATATATATATATATATATATATATTTTATATATATATATATATATATTTTATATATATATATATATATATATATTTTATATATATATATATATATATATATTTTATATATATATATATATATATATATATATTTTATATATATATATATATATATATATATATTTTATATATATATATATATATATATATATATATATATTTTATATATATATATTTTATATATATATATATATATATATTTTATATATATATATATATATATATATATATATATTATATATATGTATATATATATGTTTGTGTGTGTGTGTGGGGGCAGATGTAGGCATGTAGTTAAAAAGCTTGCTTTCCAACTATATGGTTTTGGGTTCAGTTCCCCGTTGCAGTAACTTGGGTGAGTGGATTTGGTAGATGGAAATTGAAAGAAGCTCATTTTGTGTGTGTGTTTATGCATGTGTGTGTATGTGTGTGTGTGTGTGTGTGTGTGTGTGTGTGTGTGTGTGTGTGTGTGTGTGTGCCTTTGTCTTGACATCATGTGATGATTGTAAATGAACATCACTGCCATATAAATGATGTTACTTGTTTCCAGTCTTCAGTGGGAAGCATGTCTGGCCATGCAGAAATATTACCTTGCTTGGAAACAGGTGAAGGCTGGTGACAAGGATATCCGACCATAGAGAAAGTCTGCCTCAATAAATTCTGCCCGACCCATACAAGAATAGGAAAGTGAACATTAAATGATGATGATGATGATGATTATATATATATATATATATATATATATATATATGCTGAAAGGTATGCATAATAAAAGTGAGTTGCACAGAGGCAGTGTTGTCTGTTGTGTCATTGAAAATGCAGTGAAGCAGTAAGTTGCTCCTCATTGAAAACCTATAATCAATGAAGCTATTGTCCACAAAATCCATTTCCATTAATATGCTGAATCCCAGCCCTTTGGGAACAAAGTTACTGGGTCAGTAAATTGTATTGTTAAAGCACAACTGACCGGATCTGTACAGCAATGACAACAACAACAACAGCAACGCTTACAGAATCGATTGAAGACAAAATATAATGGTGAAAGTTGGTGGGGACATAGTAAAAGTATATATATATATATATAATAATCTCCTCCATTAAGTCTGAACTTGAATATTTACAATATTGGATAACTGTGATACAATATCTAATAAGCAAGGAACACACTACCTGATAGTGGATGTATAACATGCTATAGTAGAGCTACAAAATAATATCAAAGACATGACACACAATAGTAGAAATACAATAAATAATATCAGAGATACAGAATACAATAGTAAGGAAACTATAGCCAATAGAAATATAATAGACAATATCTAATAGTAGAGATATCATGGGGATACAATACTCAGTATGAAAGGTACTACATACAATAGTAGAGATACAATATGTTATAGAGATACAGCATACAATAGCAAATATACAACATATAACAGTAAAGATACAATAGACAATATCTAACAACAGAGAAACAAGTGACAATAGCAAAGAATACAATACCTAATATGAGAAATGTAATATACAATAGGAGAGATATGGTATCTTGTAGCAGATACACAATATGAAATAACAGAGATATACTATACAATATCTAAGGGGATATAATATATTCAGTAGTAGAGATACAATAGGTAGTGTCTGATATCAGCAGAAGTACAATTGACAGTAGCAAGGAATACAATACCCATTAGCAGAAAAGCAAGATAAAATAACAGAGATATACTCTACAACATCTAAGGGAATATAATATCCATAGGTAAAGATACAAGCAGAAGTACAATTGATAACATGGAATACAATACCCAATAGTGGAAATGAAATATCCAGAAGCAGAGACAACAATATCCAAGAAAAGATACAATATACAGTAACAGAAATACAGTATCTAATCTATAATATATATATATACAATGCCCTAAAGTGGAGATACAATATTCTATAGCAGAAATACAATATTCTACTGTACAGATACTATACCCTATAGCAGAGATGTAATATCCACAAGCAGGTATGCAATATCTAATAGTTGGGTACCTCTAGCTATAAATTAGATTGAAATAAGCAACACTGCATGCAATATTTCCTTTCAAAACTAATTATGCAGTGAGTGAATGAAAGAACTTTCATGTGATTACTGGCCCTGCTGGAAATAGCAGTTATGTCTGTAAAATTATTGCAATGATTAAAAAAAAAAGAAGATACTTTAGACACAGTCTAGTCCTGGCTATACAAAAAAGATAGGTTGGTAACAGCTGGAACACTCTAGATATATATCTGCTTGATCAAGCCTGACCTAGGGGCTAAATAAAAAAACAAAAACAAAACTATATTATACAAGATATGTATTTGTGCGTGTATGTATGTATGTATGTATGTATGTATTCTTGGTGTTTTAGTTGTCAAACCAGTCATTGACATGCACAAATCTGTATGTATGTACATGTTTAAATAAAAGTGTTGACACGGTTATGTGCAGATGAGCATGGATGTAAGCAAATTCATATATTGAAAGACTGAAGTATTTTTCTTGCACAACTGATGGTGCAGTGCAAAGCACAAGAAAGTAATAATGGCAACCTTTCAGCAAGAAGCAAGTCATAACTGTGATAATGGTAAAATTCCCAGTTAAATTTCCTTCATTTCCTTTACTCTTCATTCATTCAGCTTTCAGTGGCAGTAACAAAATACCTGAAGAATTTTTTTTTTTAATTTCATGTCTTTGGTCAGGTTTCATGAAAACAAAGTCTTTGGTACTAACCCAAACCCAGTAACTGTATTCAGGTACCAGACTAGTTTCATTTTGCTTTTTTTTTCTTCTTTATTATTTCATTACCAGACTTCTGTGTCTAACAGAAATAATACTTAGGCAAAAAAAAAAAAAAAAAAAGAAAATTATTTCATCTTGGTCTAAAATTTAATTAACAAAAAAAAATCTCATAAGTTATGAGAACAGAAAAAAACACATCGCTAAAACTAGCTGAAATTTGTCTCAAATTTGATTCTGTCTGTCACAAGTTTTGAAGTTTACTTGTTGCATGAATTAGGTAAAAAAAAAAAGTAAGTTCATGGCATGGTAGTATAGCTAAGAAGTTAACTTCCCAATCATGTGGTTCAAAAGCTTGTCTTCCAACCACCTGGTTTTTGTGTTCATTTCCATTACACACCACTTTGGGACAAGTATTTTCTGGCACGTAAAAAAACATCATTTGAGCGTGGCCGTTGCCAGTCCCGTCGGACTGGCCCTCGTGCAGGTGGCACATAAAAAGCACCTACTACACTCTTGGAGTGGTTGGCGTTAGGAAGGGCATCCAGCTGTAGAAACTCTGCCAGATCAGATTGGAGTCGCCAGTCCCCAGCCAAATCGTCCAACCCATGCTAGCTTGGAAAGCGGACGTTAAATGATGATGATGATCTCAAAGCTATAGTTGACCAAAGCTTTGTTAGTGAATTTGGTAGATAGAAACTGAAAGAAGCCTTGTGTGTGTGTGAGTGTGTGTGTGCATGCATGCCAGTGGGTTTGTTTGTTTATATTAGTACTTGTTGAGCTATAAGGAGGAATGGCATTGTTGTCATTTCTCCTGACAACAAATTATCTGCTGGTTTTGTGCTTTTAGAGGTGAGTGGAACAAGAAATCACTTATATGAAAAGCAGGTAAGAGTTAGTTGTACATTGGAAGAGAGGGACTCGAGTGCTACTACTACTTTCTGCTAAACAAAAACCTATGAAGGTGATTTAGAAAATAATGCAAGCTGAAATCTGTAGGCGAGTGAATTGGCATAGCTGTAAAAGCAATTGATAAAATATGTCTAGCGGTATTTGTTCTGAATCTTTGTACTACTAGTTCAAATCTTATCAAAATCAACTTTGCCGTTCATCGTTTTCGAAGTTGATTAAAAAAATAAAACAAAAAACACCAATTCAAAGCCATGGATTGGTGGAACTATAAGACTGTTAGAGTGGATGCCTTGCCATATTAGTTGGGGCTCTTTGCTGTCTGAGTTTAAATCTCACCATGGCCTACAGGGGTGAACTCAGCATATCACCCAGTTTAACACCAACACTTAGCATCTCAGGTACTATTAATGGAGTCAATTTTGTTGTAAGCATTCAAACCAGGTTTTAGGTTTAACCCTTTAGCATTAAAGCCAGCCTATATCTGGCCCAAATATTCCACCTGTTTTATCTTTAAACCAGTCTGGCATCTTATATCTACCCTACAATGTCATTCTAAAAATAGACAATCACACCATTGGCATCACAAAGTTAGGAGATAATGGTTGATTCAAAATAAAGGAATATATAAGCATTACATTAGATAGAGTAGTCAGAATGCTAAAGGATTAAGAATCTCTCTCTCCCTCCATCAACTTGAGTCTTGAGGGCCTTGTAAAGGATCTTGGATATGGCCTTCCCTCCTGACTAAGAAGTACAAAAATATTAGACATCTCTGCATGCACATATATACGTGTGTGTATATACATTTATGCATATGTAGAGTTCTGCATACATGCATAGATGAGTATTTACCTGCATGTATAGAAAATTGTACATACATATATATATATATGTGGAAATAGTTGCATTGATATTGTTATGCGCGCGCGTGCGTGCGTGCGTGCGTGCGTGTGTGTGTAGATAGATATATGCTAACATACTGGACTTCCATTTATTTTGTAATTTTCCAAGTTCTGGTCCATTAGGGGAAAAAAAATGTGAAAATATAATTACCATGATCAAATTAAATAAAAAAAATTTCTTTTTTTGTTTCATTTTCAGTAGAGAGAGATTAAATCTTAAGTAAATAAGGTTTACTTAAGTACCTTATTGATTAAAAAGGGGGCAATTTTCTGTGAGATTAAAATATATCCTACAAAGGTGTATGATTAAGAAATAATGTAAATAAGGAAAAGATTATATGATTTTGTTGATGAAAAGATTAATATAGGTGCAGTGTTGGCTGTGTAGTTAAGAAGCTTGTTTGGCAACTACATGAAGTCAGATGAGGTGTTCAAACCCACTGCAAGGTACCAGGTACCATTGGTATGTGATTTCTGTTATGGCCTTGGGTCGATCAATCCGTTGTGTGTGAATATTTGTAGATGGAAGTTGTTTACAAGTCCTTCACACACACACACGAAGGATATATGATATATAAATGTGTGTATATTTGTGTGAATACACACGCACACACACACAAATATGTGTATATCTGTTGAAACTTGAGAACTGGTGTTGGTTTGTTAAAACACTTTTAACTTGGCGGTTTGTTGAAAAGATAGACAAAATAAAACCCCACTTCGAATTGATGCTCCAGCATGGCCACAGTCTGCTAACTATAACAAATAAAAGAACCACATTTATTTATCTGCCCCCTCTCTCACAACATACATACATACAGACAGACAGGTGAACAGACACACCGCCATTATTTCTCTTCAGCAATTCATCTTCACCCTTGGTAAAGTAGACAATTATGATAAATATTGGCTGCTTTGACAACTTGAAAGGAACCTAGCTATATTAGTTACAGTTGCCACTTCTGTTGGATAGTTTTCTCTCTTGGTTCAGTAAGCTATTTCACTTGTAATAATAATAATCATCATAAGAATAAGACAGCGATGACAACGACAATGACGGGTATGCTTCAATAAATATAAAATGACATATTAACAATAACAACAGAATAAAACTAGACCCCCTGATGTTGTGTGTTAAAGAATTTATTAGCGGCTGGCTTTACAGGTATCATCGTAGTCTTAGCTAAAACCAGTTGTCATATACAAGTGAAACCTATGTCTATTTAAAATCTCATCAAAATTTGAACAGGCAAGACACACACACACACACACACACACACACACACACACACACACACACACACACACACACACACACATCTTTCTGGTCTATTTTTTTTTCTTCTTTTATTCGAAAGCATATATAATGTTCAGGTGGCACCATACAAAGAGAAGAAAAATTAAGCCGGTTATGATTGGTAACAAAAGCAAGCTTCCGAAACATGATTTTGAATATATATATTATTTCTTTACGTTCTTTTTTGTTTGTTATTTTCTAGAAGTAGGGCATTCCGCGATTTCTTGAACTCGGTATTTAATTGTTTTTTTAAGGTTGGATGATATCTCTTAACGCTAGCTAATAGGATTAATTAATACATCTATAGCTAACTTTCTTTGTATCTATTTTTTTTATTATCTGTCTGTCTTATCTATTTTCTAACTGGGTGAATTCAATAGTAGAGTTGTGTACAGTACATTTACATAGTGGTTCCTACATCATGATTTAAGCAAATACAGTGAAAACTATACTTTACTAGTGAGCCCAGAATAAGATGGAAACATGACTAGTGTTGTCCTCTATAACTGCCCCCTCCCCCCCCCAAAAAAAAAGAAAAAAAAAAGAAAAGAAACAAGCCATCAACTAATATAATTTCCTTTCCTCTTCACATATTTGTTTCCAGTTATACAATATGCTGTTAACACAAATTTTTTAATGTTTGAATGAGTAGACTTTTACAACACTGCTGTATTAAGAATCTATTAAAACCAATTTAAATGAGTACCTCGGGAAAATCCATCAGTGATTAAAATATTCAGTTTTATAGTAACAGCAAATTGCAAGTAATTAACAATTAAAAGGTATTAATTGAATAAAATACATATTACTCTTTAATTATTTAATAAATAACAAAATACACATAGTTATCATCCTCGTCATTGTTTCAACTTCTACTTTTCCATGTTTTCATTGTCATAACTGGCTTCTAAGATATTTAATGTAAAGTACTATTAAAAATCAAATGATAAGATTGACTGATAGGGTCAAATGCTTATGACTGATTGCTAAGATATTCAATATTTAACATTAAACCCTATAGCATTCAGATTACTCTATCAAATGTCATGCTTATTTAGTCACTTTGTTTTGAATTAACCATGCATTTTCACATGGCTTTGAAATATTCAAAATAATTTGATTATTTTTGGAGTGTCATTGTCAGGTAGGTGTGAAAGGCCAGATCTGGTTGGTTTGAGCACGAAATAGTTGGCTGGTTTGAATGCTAAAAGATTAAACTGGTCATATCTGGCCCAAATCTAACAGTTTTAAGTTCAAATCAATCAGATCCAACTTCTCACACCTAACAGACAATATCATTCAAAATGATGTGAATAAATTAATCATTACAATTGATGGAGTAATCTGAATATGAAAGGGTTAAAACACAATAATCACTAATATGAGAGAGAGAAAGAGAAAGCCTGTTTTTTCTATTTCCTGTCTCAAATTGGTAGCAATTTATAATAATGTCTTACAACATGTTTATCATTTAGTTTCCATACATTCTATATTTAGTCTTGATCTAAAATAATTTGGTGGGTGGG
Organism: Octopus bimaculoides; assembly: GCF_046866305.1. Classification (NCBI taxonomy): domain Eukaryota; kingdom Metazoa; phylum Mollusca; class Cephalopoda; order Octopoda; family Octopodidae; genus Octopus; species Octopus bimaculoides. The sequence goes on along the minus strand of NC_142940.1, from coordinate 43,841,385 downwards.
TGGGGGGAGGCTTATAACCCCTACAAAGAAAACATATGGCTGTCAAAACCAAGGGATCATGAATTTGACCTAGTTGGGCATATCATTTAGATTGGGTGCAGTCAGAGCTCTGATTAGAATGTTTACATAGCTGCAGGCTAGATCCCCTAAAGAGAATTTGGAACCCTAAAATTTTTTTCAGAGCAACACCAAATATATATTCTTACAGATATATAGAGATAGAATTCACAAAATTCTGTGGTGTCGGTGTGTTATTTTATTTTTCAGGTTCAAATATTATAATTTCATGAATGGCAGCAGTAGCACCACCACTTACAATAATAAACTTTCTACTAAAGGCACATGGCCAGAAAATTTCCAGAGAGGGGGCTACTCAATTACATGAACATCAGTGCACAACTGGTATTTATTTGATTGACCCCAGAAGGATGAAAGGCAAAGTTGACCTCGGAGGAATTTCAACTTGATGCTGATGAATGTAAAGATGGACAAAATGCTGCTAAGCGTTTTGTTTAGCATGCTAATGATTCTGCCAGCTCACTAAATAATGATAATAATCTTTTCTACTACAGACACAAGGCTTGAAATTTGGGGGGAAAGGGACATTTAATTACATCAACCCCAGTGCTCAACTGGTACTTGTTTTATTGATCCCCAAAAGATGAAAGGCAAAGTCAATCTTGGCAGAATTCAAATTCAGAATATAAAGAAAGATAGGAGGCAAAGTTGACCTTGACAGAATTTGAACTTGGAACATAAAGACAGACGAAATGCCACAAAGCATTTTGTCCAGTATGCTAACAATTCTGCCAGCTTTCTAAATAATAATAATAATAATGGTTTTAAATTTTGCCACAAGGCTACGAATTTTTAGTGGGTCGGTGTTAGCCAATTACTGGTACTTTATTTCATTGGCTCTGAGAGGATGAAAGTCAAAGTTAGCCTTGGCAAGAATTGAGCCCAGTGTTTACACACTGAGCTCAATTCCTGCCTTTGTTAACTTGAAGAAATGTTGCCAAGTATTTTATCCAACATACCAATGGTTCAACCAGCTGATCTCTATTTTAGTCCCAAGGTCAGCAAATTTTGAGTGGTTGTAGGAGAAGTCATTATCATCAATCCCTGAACTTGACTGGTACTTTATTTTATCAACTCAAACACAAAAATCAACCCTGGCAGGATTTGAACTCAAAAAGCAAAATCAAGGCAGAAGTTCAGCAATTTTGAAGAGAGACGATTGATAAATATATTAAGAAGGTAGTAACTACATCAACCAATTTTTGATTCTGGATCATTATATGATAATCACTCTAAGTAGAGTCAATTTTGTCTGAGAAGAGAGATGATACTTCTCCATGTGCTTTGCTTGCAGATGTTGGCAATCTTGGACTATCTGAAACGCTAACAATTCAACCGGCTGGTTTCTGTGTCAGCCACAAGGTCAGCAGATTTTGAGTAGAAGTAGAGTTAGTTGCTATCATCAATTCCAGAACTTGACTGGTACTTTATTTTATCAACCCAAAAAGAAAGAAAGGCGAAGTCAACTTCAGTAGGATTTGAACACAGAAAACAAAGTCAAGGTAGAAGACCAGCAATTTTGAAGGGAGATGATTGGTTAATATATTGTGTCTAGATTTTGGTATGAGGCCAGTAATTTCAGGGAAAGGAATAAGTCAATTACATTGACCCAAATGCTCAACTGGCACCTATTTTATCGACCCTGAAAAGATGAAAGGCAAAGATGACCTCAATAGAATTTGAACTCAGAATGTAGACAGAAAAAAAAAAATGCTGCTAAGCATAATGACTGGTGTACTATCAATTCTGCCAGCTTGACACTTTGGATTGATCAATACATTAAAAAAGATAACTACATTAAGCCAATGTTTGATTCTAGATCATTTTATGATAATCACTTGAACTAGAGTCAGTTTTGTCTGAGAAGACAGATGATACTTCTTCATGTGCTGTACTGACAGATGTTTAGTGATCTTGGACTTCAACTTCCTTATACTTGTCGCACAACTTAGCAAGTTATTGGGTCACTCCTTCTGTAGCCAACTGGTGGGTATGACCACTGAGTAATTACACTAGTACAAGTAAAATAATTGAAAGTCTGAAAGTAGTCGCAAACATTAAAGTACCAAGATAGTTTTGATGAGTGTGACATGAGATATTTTCTTAAATCCTTTTTTTTTTTTTTATCTCTAATTTTTAATAACCTTCATAGCTATTTCAAATCTCTTAAAACTCTCAGAAACATGGATTTATATTTCTTTCTTTTTGTTTTTTCATTTTCCTATAAGAACATCTTAGCCAATGTATGTTTGCTTATGCTTGTTATCTTTACGTATTACATTATGATGATGGAAACCTTAAGCAGGAAGATGATAGGTTCTCGCCACCACCAACGCTATCAGCAGAAAAATAAAATAGAAATAAACATCATAAAAATCAAAGAAATTTTATGGCAATTTTAAAAATCTTAAAATAGTTGCAAATTCTGTGAGTGAAATTTTATAGAACACCTGAAATGTTTCTTTGACAATTTATTATTATCATTATTACTATTATTATTATTTATCAAGATTATATAAATACTGAGAGCCAACTTATTTTCTATTGAGCACATAAAATTGGTTTCTGTTATTCTCAATATATATATATATATATATATATATATATATATATATATGTATATATAAATGATTTCCCTTTGGCTCTATTTAGAATTTTTAACATATTTTCTTTTTTTCAAATTTATTTTATTGAAGCTTGAAAGACTGTGCAACACTGAAATACTGCTTATGAATGAGATGACTGAAGAAGTATTTAGTAAAAGTATAGGAATCAGCGGAAATGAAATTTTGAAAGAATCTCGGATGAAGGGAAAGAAAATGAAAGAATTAAGGAATAACGATAAGGTTTATGAATACAAGAAATATAACTGAGATCCGTTAGAGTTTGCTAAGGAATTATAATATTTTGTATTTTAAATCCTTGCTCCACAACTCATAACCTATGAAATCAATAAGTGTATGGATCTTTTATAAAAGTTTTAGAACTTGTAGCTTTACTGAACCAAAATATAATTTGATGTTATTCAAAAGTAAAGAGAGAACATGTAATTTTTTAAAACTCTTTTAATAAAAACCTGCCCAAGTCCACCCTGGATATATGACACACGTTTTCTGTTTTAGAAAGATCTAAATTAACACCAATGCAGTGTGAAAGACATTCAAAAACACACAGAAACTATTAACTTCACTTAAACATTTATTATTTGGTATCAAAATTTTTGTCACACAATTTATGACCTGGTCACTGATGTGATTCCACTGTGAATAAATAGTCTTTGTGTGCATTTGAATGGCAAATAAGTGTCTTCCACACTCAGTGGTTTTAATTTCAATACATAATCTGAGGTCAAATCACCTGCCTGGCAAGTACATTACCTAAATTAAAACCTTCCATCACAATTCCTCATTGGTTTATGTTCTAAACATCAGTTTGCTAACAACAAAATTATTTTACTAAATATCTTATTATTTTCAAAATTAAATGAAATAAAGGTGGTGTATTCTAACGGAAACATGGTAACAAAAGGTTAGTAAATAAGTTGAAGCCAGATAATTTATTTTATCAAGCGTGGGGGGATGAAAGTCAAAGTTTATGCCAGAGGGATCTGAATTCAGAATGAAAAAAGAACAGAACAATTACCACAATGCATTTTGTTCAGTGTTTTAGCAGCTGTACCAATCTCCTTCTATGACAACAACAACAACAACAACAACAACAATAAACAGTTTTATTATTGGTACAATGCCTGAAATTTTGGGAAAGAGGGCTAGTTGATTACACTGACTCCAGTGTTTATTTCATCAAGCCCTGAAAGGATGAAAAGTGAAGTCGACCATGACAGTATTTGAACTAAGAATATAAAGGACAAACAAAATGCTTAGCAGCATTTCATCCAGCATGCTAATGATTCTGCCAGCTCACTGCCTTAACAACGACAATAAAAATAGTGGTTTCAGATTTAGGTACAAGGCCAACAGCTTTGAGAGGAACGAGTTAGTTGATAATGCGGACCCCAGTATGTGACAAATACTTTATTTTCGTTGAGCCCAAAATGATGAAAGGCAAAGTTGACTTCAGCTGGATTTAAACACAGAATGTAAAGAATCAGAAATAATAATTTGTTTCAAATTTCGGTGCAAGGCCAACAGTTTTTGAGGGGAGGGGGGGGGGAGTAAATTACACCCCCCCACCCCAGTGTTTGAGTGTTACTTATTTTATCGACCCTAAAGTCGACCTTGGCAGAATTTGCAGTCAAAATTTAGACGGGTGAAATGCCACTAAGCATTTTGTCCAGCATTCTAATTGTTCTGCCAGCTAGCCACCTAAGACATAGAAATCATAAGGGATTTCTAATTTAGGCACAAGACCAAAAACTCTAAGTGGAAGGGGATTAGTCTATACTATCAATCCCAGTATTTAACTGGTTATGGATGTCTAATTTACACACAAAGCCAGTAATTTTGGGGAGGAGAGAGGTTAGCCATTATCACTCACTCCAGAAGGGTGAAAAGTAATGTTGACCTCGGTAGCATTTGAACTCAGAACATAAAGAGGTGTAATGAATAATGCAAGGCATTTTCCTCCAGCACTCTTTGCCAATTCATTATTCTAATAAGGGGGTAAAGACATTATGATAAATTAGGGGTTTATCATACCCCATCACCCCACACTTTACCCAGCACTGTAGACTTAAGGATTAGTAAGTTTTGTGCTTTTTTAATATAATTCATTGTTGCTCATAAATAATAAAGTTCCATTCGCTGAACAATGTTGACATGTAACATAAATTAGTCATGAACTAAAATCATACTAATTGCATTGAAGCGAAGAAAATAATTAGCTTTCTTCATTAGCACACACACACACGCACACGCACACGGAATAATATATAACCAAAAGAAAAATTATTAGTGACAGAGTAGTGAAGAAGTTTGCTCTGTAACTAATAGTATAATGGGTTCAATCCCAGTGTGTGTTGTCTTAGGCAAGTGGCTTTACCATAGCCGTAGGTTGATCCATGACTTGTAAGTTTTTGCAGATGGAATTGTGAAGAAGCCTCTTAAATGGACTTCTGTCTAATTCAAAGGTGCTGGCTGAGTCACATCTCTGTCACTGATTTTACTTGAGAGCTACATTAAGTATACAGCACGTTTGTAGAATATTCAGCCACTTTGCATGCTAATTCAATTGAGTAGGTTGTCCATCTGAATGAACAACTGGACAGACACTTAATCAACTCAGGGTTATCTCCCTCTGGTACCTCCTACTGAGGAAGGTTAAGGGGTCAGAAATGCATCCGGGAGTCTGAGAGAGGGCACCACTAAGCTGATATGGGTGTTTTTACATGTTCTACCATATCTGAAATTTTTTTTTCTCCATGTTGAACTGCAGTGAAAATGCCTTTAGTAGTTAAAATATATCACAAAAATATTTGCACTAACCTAAAGTTTGTTTATTCCTCATCACTGCTTAGTACTGTGTGTGGGTGTGTGTATGTTTAGGGGAAAATAAAACAAGTATGAATTATAATAAATAGTTCCTATGTATGTTTCACCATTGCAGTTATTTGGAACTTGGCATTGGATATTATAAGAGCAATTGGATGCCTAACTACAATGGATCATCAGAACACTTTATTTGTATACTGTTACAGACATTTAATATCTAGAGTCAGACGCATGGTAATTATTTAGAGAAGGAAGTAGAAAGAAAGCAAGTAGTGGAGAGAAAAAAAAAGAAAGAAAGAAAAGACTGAGCAATAAAACACATAAATATAACTAGTAACATGATTAAGCACAGTGGTAGTCTAACCACTACACTAGAAGCTGACTGGATAAAGATAATCTACATGGAACTAACTCATATGGTAGTTGTACATCTAATTGTACATATAAGATATTACACACATACACATATATCCACAGGTGTGTGCATATGTTATTAAGTTCATTACACAACCTCCTAATTTTGGAGTTGCTCCTACTATGTGGTATTGAGGGCAGGTGTCTTCCATCATAGAATTGGGCTCATCAATGGAATTGGTAGATGGAAATTAAAGGAATCCCAACAAATCTATCTATATTAAAAGACACCAGTGCAACATGTCACACAATGGGACTGAACTCACAACCACATGGTTGAGAAGCAAACTACTTAACCACAGCTAACTACCCACCTACCTAAGCAACCAACTAACACAGCTACTTATGTGTGCGGAATTTAAAAAGTAAGGACTTTTTCAAAAGTCTTTTGTTTTAAACAAATAAAGGCAAGATATGCTACCAAACATTCATTGGGTTTCTAGATATTTTTGCTACATTAACACAAAGACATTAAGAATAAATTATTCAAATAATGAAACTCTGGCTATTACTAACCAATGTTCTTTTCGTGTTTCCTAGATAAGTCTTTTAAATAAAAGATATCTCAGCAAACAAAGAATAAATAAAAGATATTTCATTTGTTGTTGACTGTGTTGTTGACATTTAGAGTGGAGATAAAAAAAAAATAGAAGTCTTTTGAGAAAAATCATAAATAATTCTTTATATTTAATGATAAAAATGTGAACCTACTATTCCAGTATTAATTATATACAAGATAAACTTTATTTTTCTATGTGGCAAACAATAATGAAGGTGCCAGAACAAATCATTTGACAAAATTGAAGAAAATGTCTTTAATTTTATTAATTGAGATTCTTTCACTGAAAAAGGTAGATTGATAAAATAAAATTAACCAGTTCTTTCATGAATTTTAGGACAATTTCTGTTTCCTGTTGATAATCCTCACACAGTTTGTGTTACATATTTGTATTTTTATTTGCTTGCAAATTCAATGTTTGTTATTATAACTGACAATGTGATGACAAGAGCAACTTAGTTCCTGAAATAAATTGCAGGAAATAAATAAATAAATAAAAACAAATGCTATTTGAATTCTTTAATGCCTGCACCCAGCTGACATCTTGACATACCTATTATCTTACATATTAGTTGAAAAAGCTATTTGACCACATATTTTCTAATACATGCACCACACTCACTCTCAAATACACACACATCATCCTCATTTTATTTAATGTTTACTTTTCTATGTTTGTATGGGTTAGACAAAATTTATTGAAGCAGACTTTTCTATGGACAAACGCCCTTCCTATCACCTGTTTCCAAGCAAGTAATAACTCCCTTTGGCCAGACATGTTTTTCATGGAAGACTGGAAATGAGTAACAGTTTTTGCTTGACTGTGTCACTCATTTATAACTATCACTCAATGTCAAAACAAAGAGTCTCACATACAAAGAGCGGTTTCTTTCAGTTTCTATCTATTAAATTCACTCAGAGGGCTTTGGTTGGCATGGGTCTAAAGTAGAAGGACACTTGCCCAAAGTGTTATGCTGTAAGACTGAACCCAAAACCATGTGGTTCAGAAGCAAGCTTTACAATCACACTTGTGGTTGAAATTTCTCCTAGTATGTTGACCTACGATCAACAATTGTGCCTAGTATGTTGACCTGCGACCAAATCAACATTAGTATTTTGGTATCAGATAATTAAATGGGAATATTTTGGAAGGTTGTTATGAAATGAAGAGGATGTGTTTAGGAAGAATTTAGGCAAAAGATGGGGGAGAGAAAGAAAGGAGAGACAGGAAGAAAAAGAAAGAAAAGTAAAAATGGTTCGAAAGGAATATTATTTCTACCATTGTTAAGTAATCTGAAGCTGGCGTTCTGTTGAGAGAGAGAGAGAAGCAAGAACAGATGTTGTTTAAGACAGATTCTTGTTGATGTTTTACTTTTGCAAAGTAAGACGAAATCTAGAGATTTATGTATTGAAGTAGGTCTAGCCATGACAAAAACAACAGTGAAGAGGGATTAATTACCAAGATCAGTGAGGGATGGTGCAGCAAAACATTTTAAAATATAGCCCGTCTGGTGTGAGCAAGATAACTCTGATTGGAGAGATTATTTTCTTTTTAACTGCAGGGTTTTATGTTTTTAATGTTCTAGCGGATCTTAGACGATATCAGCCAGGAATCCCTATCAACATATTATTTACAATCAGAAGCTTATTATGACTGATGAAGAGAGAAATATATATATATATATATATATGTTTCAGGAAAGAAAATAAAACAAACTATAATCTACATAGAAACAAGTGATGTTGGCTGGAAAGATCTTTTACTTTACTGATATTATGTAATTCAAGTACAAGAAGATATTTCAACAACTTCCTTAGTTGTTGTTGTTGTTGTTTAGTCCCAGTTCAGCCTTGATCTAGAAGATTTATGACTAAGGCAGACCCATCCATGTCTTTTCCTAAACCTACAGCTACAATATCTAATGTGTACTTTATTTTCGTATTAAGATAAGTGATAGTTTGGCTGTTATTTCTAATAGGCTGAGCAATAGTACACAGGCAGCTTCTTCAGCTAAGCTTGCCTCATATTTCTGTTGGAATACACTGTCTTTGTTTCAATTAAATTTGAAGATAATGATGGATTTAGTAAAATACCCTTGTCCTTATTATGTTGGTGTTTGGCATATAAGTGGAGGCGCAATGGCCCAGTGGTTAGGGCAGCAGACTCGTGGTCGTAGGATCGCGGTTTCGATTCCCAGACTGGGCGTTGTGAGTGTTTATTGAGCGAAAACACCTAAAGTTCCACAAGGCTCTGGTAGGGGATGGTGGTGAACCCTGCTGTACTCTTTCACCACAACTTTCTTTCACTCTTTCTTCTTGTTTCTGTTGTACCTATATTTCAAATGGTCAGCCTTGTCACACTGTATCACGCTGAATATCCCAGAGAATTACATTAAGGGTACATGTGTTTGTGGAGTGCTCAGCCACTTGCATGTTAATTTCACAAGCAGGCTGTTCTGTTGATCGGATCAACTGGAACCCTAATCGTCATAAGCGACGGAGTACCAACAATTGGCATATAAATTAACATGGAAATTTTATGGAAGGTTTTAAAACTGGAAATTTGTATCATGGAATTGGGGTCAGTCCCAGGCAGGTTGGTATCGAAACAGTTAAGTAGATAGTCAAATAAATACTTATACAATGTAGTCAACACAGTAACTTCAATTTAATCAGGCTGTATCTGAATCTAAAAGAGGCAAACCCAGTTGAACACTGACTAAATAAACCAAACGAAGGCAAAGGAGACAATTTGAAATTGTGTTTTTTAAACAAGTTGATGCATCAAATTTCCCAGCAAATAAGTTTGGAAGGAGGCACTGTGCTTTAAGTAGCCTTAGTTTTGGCAGATACTTGGACAAACCTAACATGTTTCTACCTTATTAGAGCTCATTTAGATTGTCAACCCTTGTCTGTCAATGGGGAAAAACAATTAATTTACAGTAAAGTAAATTTATTGCTGTTTTAGCTAAGACAATAAATATAGTCTGGTATCTATTTATAGTTAAATAGTTTGAAGGGGCCTGGAAAACCAGGTTAGAGTCAGTTTCATGGGGCAAAAAAAAAATTAAATAAAACAATACATACAAAATTACACACACAAATCTATAAAAGAGAGGATGTGTGTGTGTGTACGTACGTGAATGTAGTTTATGCACGTCCACAAATTAGCACGCATGTCGCTCCAATTTTAGGAGGACATTGTTCATGACCCTACCTGCGTTTTCGTCAACTTTTTCTCTCAGAGGCACCCGCGTATAGCTGTAAAAATCGATAAACTTTTACCAATTTTGAAGTTTGTTGACATGGCGAAGTCAAATCTGTGCGTACGCGCGTGAAGGAGAGAGAGAGACAGAAAGAAAGAAATAGTGTGTTTGTGACAGGGGGAAGATACAGTGTTTGCTAGCGTCCAAAAAAAAAAAAAATGAAAAAAGTGGGTAAGGCAGACACAAATTAAAGCAAATTTTTCTAAGCAAGACAGAGTTTACTTTGCTAGCGTCTAAAAAAAAAAAACAAGAAAAAACAAAAGAACGAAAAAGTGGAAAGGGAGGCAGAAAGCGTATTAGGAATGAAAATGTAGTTAAGACAGAGTAAGTGTAAAATGTAAAAGGCATTTTTTTTCTTAAACATGAGATATAGTTTAAAATATACGATGTTTTTGAAAGACACTATATTCTATAATGAGATTATATATACTTTCTCACACAACAATTCAAATATATTTATTTTAAATCATTTATTTGTTTTAAATCGTTCATCTTTCTCTCACCTCACTCTCACACACATATACTACTTTGGGAGCGAAAGAGTTTTGTTTATATTTCACAACTATGAAACAAAAATGTAACAATTTGTCAACCCGTTTTTCGGACCACAAAAAGGGTTTGGTAATTTTTCAGATTAACACCCGCACGATTTCCACTAGGGTGTTACGGTTAGGGTTAAGGTTAGTGTTAGGGTTACGGTTAGAGTTAACCTAGAAGGGACAGGCCCCTTATTTTTTGGTTAAGGCTGTTGGTAAGTTTTTCCTAAGTTACTCCAATTCACATCCCCAATGCAAACCTTCAAATCAACCTTTTCCTATGCAGATCTCTAATGCAACTTTAAAAAAAAAAAAAAAAACAGTCAATGAGTGGAAATAACCAATAAACTGATTCCTTATGGGATTTCCCAATCGAATTGCCAGCAAACCATTTTCAGCCAAACCAATTTCAACGGATTTCGCTCAAATCTGATGTCCATGTTACTTATTTTGGTTTGAAATATAGCACTTGATCACTTAATAATCCTAGCTTAATCCCGAGCAGCGCCGGGCTATACTGCTAGTTATACATATAAATTCATAGACAGAGTTTGTGAGGTAGCTATTCCAACTTCATGCAGAAAGGAATAGTAATAGAATTAGGGGGCGGAGATTCTTTCAGAATTTCAGAAGTATAACACCCGTTGTATGAAACTTAGGGATACAAATAAATAAAACCAGCATAAAAAAAAAAACTACGCTTAATTCTGTGCTCTTTTCCCTTCCCTGTGGATCAAGGAAGGAAAGTTACATTTACCCTTGTTTCTTTCTTCTAGTTGCACATTTTATCTCACAATCTCTAACATACAACACAGACAGGCCTTTCCCCTCAATTTTTTTTTACCCCATTGTCCGAAACATTTCAGTCGCTTCTCTTTCTTTCTGAAGTCGACCGTTGTAAAACACCATCATATACTGTTTGTGTTGTCATGGTGAAAATGTTGCCAATAAACATCTCTTGTAAGGAAAGCGATATATTAAATATCTTCTAATATTATGATGGCCCCTTTCACAGTTTCTTCCTATTCTAACCCCCCCCCCCCGACGACAGCGTCGTATAAGTTCCTCTACCTTATCCCAATAAACCCTGGTGAAAGCCAAGCTTCTATCGCCCTCTTACTCATTTCTTCATAATATCCATCTCTCTCCCCTCTCTGACATTTTTTAAAGTAATTCTCTCTCGCCTGACCATATTGATAATAGTCTATGCAAGTCAATTCATTATTTGACACAAAAATTCAAGCTTAATCCACGTTGCTGTAGGTTGTTGTTTGGTCGTACTTAACACATCACCCCCCCCCCCCCCAAAAAAAAAAAACATTAAGTAACGTATATAGAGCTAGCCATGATATCTAAAAGATACTTACAGATCGGTTTTAGTTACTGAAATAAATCTCACACCTAGTCGAAAGGAAAGAAGTGGGTAGTGAGAAGGTAAGAGAAATAAATAAATTAGAGATTGTCACAGAGTGAAGGGTTTGCCAAACCAGATGATAATACGTTCATGTCAAGAACAGACATGTTCTAAGGAGTTTTAACCCCGTTGACACTGATCTGACCTGAGCTGTTCGAGGTTTTTACAGACAAATAGACGCTGTGTTTTAGACTAGTCAATAAAGGAAAAAGCTCTTGTTTTGATTCTAAACGAGAGGAATGTAATTAGTCGATGGTCAGAGATATCAATAGTGAAAGAGAGAGGGGGGTTAGAGAAAGAAAAAGGAGGAAATTACTGTGGTTCTAAGTTCAGTCCCACTGCGTGATATCGAGAGCAGTTGTCTTCTACTATAGCCCCGGGCCGTGCAGAGCCTTTAGTGGATTCGGTAGACAAGCCTGTCGTGCGTGTGTGTATAAATATGTGTTTGTGACTATCGCTTAACAACCAGTGTTGGTTTGTTTATGCTTCCATATCTTGGCAGTGCGACAAACGTCACTGATAGAATAAGTACCAAATTTCAGTAAAATATAAGTACTGGTGCTCTAGCATGACCGCAGTCCAATGATACGTAAAATATGAAAAAAAAAAGTGTAAAAGGTTGATAGCAACACTGAGACATTAGTCTCTCTCTCTCTCTCTCTCTATCACCTTTCAACAAAAATATATATTAGAAAACAGTAGAACAAAGGCAAGTGTGAACAATTAACAACATAAAACCTTTATCATTCAGCCTGGTAACCGCTGGTTAACTTGTAATCAGCATCTGGAGATTAAGAGCTTCGTTGAGGCATGCCAGAGGAGCAAGTAGTTGTCACGTCGAAGGCATCTAAAGAAACTTAGAAAACGCGCCATAATTTCGCGTCACTACAAGAGTAACTGTTTGCAGTATAGGACACAAGGCCTCGAAATTTTAGTGGTGGAGTGACGGTTGGTCGATATCGCATACCGTAGGTATATACACTACCTATTTTCTTAACTCTTTTAATCCGGATAAATTATAAGAAGGAACTTGAAATTCCCATTGTCGTCAGTCTAGTTAATTGCACTACCACAGATAACGTTGTGTGTACCATGTATTTACATATATTATTTTACTCTGTACTCGTTACTAGGCATACCAAAATTTTGAGATATAGATATTGGATCTTTATGATTTGACGGGCAACACTTGTTTTCTTAACGAAACACTTTCAAACTTGGGACACTGGTAGAATGTGTCATACAAAACAACTTTTTCTCTTAGCCTTCTTAACAAAAAATTGTACATCGCAAGTTATTTCATGTTAAAGTTGTCGTATTTCTGTAATTTCAACCAATCACTGACGTCTATTCAGCTGAATACAGTCAGTGCTCTTTTTATAAACAATATTTTTTTACCGGTGTTAAGAGTGTTATTCCCTGTTTAATTATATCATTATTCCCTAGTAAGGGTTTAGGGTTTTAGGGTTTGGGTTACGGTTGGGGTTATGAGTTATAGGGTTTTAGGGTTAAGGTTATGGCAAAAATAATCATAACCCTAACCGTAATCCTAAAACTAACCCCAACTCTAAAACCCGAACCCTAACCCTAAACTAGAGTTTGATTTGAAGAAGATTTGGCTGCTATTTCTAGGAAATAACAAGTGCAAGCAATATTCAAGTATTTTGATGGCTTTTCCCCCCCTTTGTTTACGAACAGTCTAGTTAATCGGAAATTAATACCATATACACCGTCATAGCACTAACTGTATTCAACTGAATAGATGTCAGTGATTAGTTGAAATTATCGAAATAAGACAATTTTTAACGTGAAATAACTTTGAATACAAAAATTGTTATCTGTTCTATACCACAAAATATACAAGTATACGAAGTGTGAAAGTGTTTCGGTACCAAAAACACTACATAAAAAAATGTTGCCCGTCAAATCATAAAGATCCTAGATATTTTCTATTTAGCTTAAAGTTGCCCTAGCAATCTTTCGGTGAAAATATATGACATTGCGTTTCATCAGTACGAGAGCGGCAATCTTTCCGTACTAGATCCCATAACTTCCGGTCGTTGTGCGCACGCATACTGAATACATTATTGTAAGGCACAAGACACAAATTTACGAGTGGGGTTACTTGATTACATGACTGGTACTTTGATCGATCCCGAAACGATAAAATAAAAAGTTCACGTCGGCGGGATTTGAACTCAGAGTTTAAAAGTCGAAACAAATACCACAAAGCACTTTTTCCAGTGCTTTAATGATTCTGCCAGCTCGCCATAATGATGCTGATGACGACGATGACAAATAATGAGGTGAAAACTAATGGTTGCCTTATCCTGCTCGACCCAGAAGGGAGGGTCTGAAATATTTATGGGCGGCGCCAATCTTCGCTATATATATATATATATATATATATATGCGTGTAAGGCGCGTGTGTGTATGTGTGCATACAGATATCAAAATCTGCCAAACATTACTTGAAGGACCACTTAATTCATTTGAGTAGATTATCACAAACACATATACACAGCTGCACGGAAACTTCGAAGTTACTGTCGACGTTTTTTCCTCGTAAAAAAAAAAACGAAAAACAAAACACAACGCTAAAACTAATTATTATGTATCCTATGGAGTATGTACAACAGTAGTATCCTGTTGGCAACAAATTGATTGAGAGTTAGAACCGAAAAAACAGAATCACTCTCAGGCGTCATGGAGTGAATGGTGCTCTATCTTTCTCGTCTTTCAATTCAATGCGGGGAGGAAACGCAAAGATGGTGATAAGACATCAATTAACTTGGATGACCTTCTATTTAAAACTCAGGAAGGAGTATTTGCCCTCCGTTGTTGGTTGGCTTCAAGAGGAGGAACGAAGCGGGTGAGATTCAAGAGTAAACAGGTGCCTGACGCTGCTCTAATCTATAATGTGATACGAACACATAAACGTACACACACATTTGTGTGTTTATAAATATATATACACACTCACCCAGCATATGTGCGCGCGTGAGTGTATGTATATAAACACACACACACACATCTATATCTGTGTTTGAGTATGTGTGTGTGTGGGCGCATCAGTGAGAACGGAGAACGTCGAGCGAAGTTTATGAAGGGACCTAATGAAATCAGAAAGAAGTGAACAGCGGGTGGTTATTTGTTTATTTATTTCAAATAAAAATAATAAAAGTCCTAAAAAGAGGATGGAAATTTCCAGATGACAAAAGTAACCTCCATTACCACCACCATGTCTCCCACTCCGATAAAATGATGTGCTGCTTTAACAGACAATCGTTTTGTTTGCTGTATCCGATTTCAGCCCATCATAGTTAAAAAAAGAACGAAAAAAAAAAAAAAAGAAACGTGGGATTGTTAGCGATAGCAACCCGTGGGGGTCACCGATTCTGAGTTCATCAGTAAATACACTTAAATCAACATTTCTGTTGGCCATAAATAAACTTTAAAAAAAAAAAAAATCTCCTTCCATAGCTTCTCAGTCATTGCTTTTTTGAGCGAGAAAAAAAAAAAAAAATGGTTGACACAACGGACACGTATGACCGGCAAATGAATTTAAGTTCATGTGTTAACTTTTTATGGCCTGCTTATTAGTGATAAAGCGTGGGTCAGTCGTTAAGGGTGTTGCATTTATGATAGCAAGAACGCAGTTTCGATTCCAGGACCAGGTGGTGCGTTATGTTCTTGAACAAAGCACTTCATTTCACTTTGCTCTGCGATCACTTCAACATCTGACGTGCACTTGTACAGACAACGCTGATTTGAGAGCAGGAGTGAGGCTAAGAGAAAAAAATGTTTTATATGGCACATTCTACCAGTATTCCAAGTTTGAAAGTGTTTCGTTAAAAAAACAAGTGGTGCCCGTCAATTTAGAAAGATCTGGAGTGAGCTAATACGCAGCACAAACATTTGATCACTATAAACAAATCATCAGTGAGGGATGTTCAACGAGAAATTGTGAAACCCTCATCTGTTCTTTGCGAGAAGGGAGACCGTCATTACTGAATTCAGAATATTTATTTACTAGTTGTATAATTATTTATCTTTTTATATGCATTATAGGACCTTCGCATCTTCCGTCATTCAACCGTATCTTTATTTTGTTTTCTTTTATCCCTGTAAAGTTTATAATTCAATTTATCGTTTCAATACCGAACGCCTTAAGTTCATGTCTAGCATTTCTTTAAGCAAAACATATCGAGAACAAATTCCATATCCCCTTTACTCTCTCACCATCTGTATTGTTGAAGCTATTAACACTATACAAATTTACATTAAAATATTCATTTATGTACCATCCTTAGCATATACATCATTGGCAGGCACGTTGCTGTGGGTTTTGTTTGAGAGACAAATTTCACAGACATGTGTTAAAACATGTCGGAATAAAAGGAACATCGTCTCAGCAGTGATCCATGAAAATGCGTCAGCTTCTTTGAGCCTTGTCAATGGCTTGTACTCGCTAGTCACACATCTAGATGAAGTATGTCCCCTCCGATATAGAGGAAATAATGAATAATAATTTCACTGATATTGCGTAAAGTCGTCCGGCTAAATAAAAATTCTGTGTACGCAAATGAAACAGAATTTGTTTTCCTCTAGAAAGTTTCAAACAAGGTGAGAAACCTCTTGGTGCAAGGGACTATGTTGAAGGAGAAATTAAGACGAAAAGAATGAATTTACTTTAGATTTGAAAGAGTTGAGGTCATAAGAAGCGGAGGAAAACAAACGAAATGAAAGTGAGTTTCAAAGTCTGGCAGTTCGAGGAAAAAAGCTACTACTGCAGAAAGACTTGCTCATTCGTAGAAGCACAATATTTGGATGAAGACGCTGTGAGGCGAGATGGCATAAAGTTATTGGAACTAAGAGAGACAGTTCATCAGAACACTTCCTATGGTAATGTGGCGACTTCACGTCGATGTGACAAGGGTTGCAGAATTGAAGCAATAGAGAGACCAATCAAATCAGAGACTCGCTTCTAAACCTTTTCAACAACAGAAAGGGAAGAAAAAGGTAGGATTGGATTTATTCTCGATATTTTTGGCTTAAAAAAACACTAATCATAAGCTTAAAACGTTGAGTCAGAAATTTTATGGAGATAAAAAAAAATAAAGATATGGGAGAAATGACAGAAAATGAAAAGCCATTTATGTAGTATATTTAGCGTATATACAACGTTCACAGGCATGATGCTGTAGTTTTTATCAGAGAGAAAAAAATCTCTTTATAGACATGCTGCCATTCATTAAAGCAATAAATACAAGAGATTAAAGCTAGTGATTAGCTTTTGCGTGAAAAGTGCAACTCTAGCGGAAAGCTGTCTTAAATCAGCCTGTAATTAAGAAATGCTGACCTAGTACGATTAATTAACGTAATGAAGCAAGCGTCTAAAGGGGATTTCATCAGCTACAGCAGAGAAGTGAGTAGGATTACCTATCTTTAGGTTAATACTGACTGAACAGACAGATCTTTGATTAAAGTTATTCCAACCGTGCCTATCAAGTCTTTTAACCGTTTTGTTATATTTCCGTTGGAATATAGTCTTTGTTTCAATAAATTTTGAAAATAATGATGAATTATTAAGATATTGTTATTAAGCTGGTTTTTGAAATGTAAATTAACGTGAATTCTGGTGGGTTTTAATGAAACGGAATTTATACTATAGGACTTAGGGGCGGTCTCGGGTACGTTGGTACCAAAAAGTTAATGGCATAAAGGATTAGGAGGGCTGGGCCTCTACACACAGACGCAGCAAGCCCACAGACATTTAGACATTCTTGATGTCACCTGAGTCAGTCCCTCCGCTAAAGGTTAAATAGGTCCAGTACTTTAAGAGACCAGGAGACTAGCATAGTAAATAAAATAAACCGGCATTAGGCAACAGGATACTACTGTTGTACTATTCTTGAAAAAAAAACCCCAAAACATGAAACACCAGACTGGCATAAATGGCTATGATCGCTGACGCCAGAAGTCATGGCGCACAAGAGGAACGACATAAAACCAAAATGAAAGATGACTTCAAAAAAAAAGGGATTACCGGAAGTAACTTCCGTGGGTTCTGGTTAAATTCTTATTTCAAAGCCGAAAATTCGTTTTCAACATTGCTAAATATATTTTAATGTTTAAAACAAAAAGTAATTGAAGATATTTTTAGTTTACATTAAAATTTAGCTATTTAAAGCTACGTACTTGTTTGTTCTGCTTTTGTTTTTATATTAAAGTGTTTGCAATAGATCAAATAATGTTCTTAAAGAATATAATTGAAGTATTTCAAACAGAAAACATTTTGCAAAATTTAGCTTTAAACTTCATTGTAAACATTAAAGAAAATTGTGGTATAGAGGGCATAAGCCAACTTTCGTAATACACACACACGTATGTGTGTGTGTGTGTGTATATATATATATATATGTATAATGTGTGTGTATAGGTTAGATAGAACAAGAGAAATAGAACTCAATACATGGCTATTACCTTTTTATTTTATTTTTTAATCATTCGCATTTCAGAAACGTTCTGCTGATTAGTAAGTACACATGTGTACATAAAGTATACATATGTATGTGTTTAGAAGTGGTAAATACTATATACAATAAGGAAAGGCTACAAGCACACACGTAAAATCTTACAACATACTGGTTTTATTCCCTTTAGTGAAATTTATTGAAAACATTATTCTTTTCTAATTTTTTTTTATTTGTTGTCGGGGCAGACGACCGGTCGCAGACTCCACGAATACTAGTGTAAATTGACTTGTGAATGTATGTATACAGACAGAGAAAGAGAGAGACATGAAACCTAGGGAAGAGACGGCGGACAACACAGGCAGACGGAAAAAGGTTGAAGGGGAGTGGAAAGGCGGGATGGGTTGTGTGCGAGGTGTGGTGGGGGTGTTAAAGTGAAGGGAGTAACGAGAAAGGAAAAAAAAATGTAGTGGACAAAAGGGAGCCCGGGAGTGGGAAGGATTGAAAATCTAGGGAGAGAGCGGGGAGGTGGAATAGAGAATGAGTGCGAGATTAAGATTAGGGGTAAAGTGAATGTAAGAGGGATAAGGAGGTGAGAGCGAGAGAAAAAGAGGGGTACAGTGAAAGGGTAGAGGTATAGGGACGAGAGGAAGAGAAAGAGGTAGAGAAAAGGTAGAGGGATAGGGAAGCGAGCGAGAGAGGGGTACAGAGAGAAAGAAGCCGGCAGATAGAGAAATAGAGGGAGGGAAATAAAACGATAGAGAGGAAGATAGTTGTATAGGTAGCCAAGGAAACCGAACGAAGTAGCTGGGCGGCTGAAAAATCTTGCTTAAAACCCGTTAAGCCAGACCCCTCAAACATTTCACACCCGCAGACTAACAAGCCTAGCCATTAATTTGATGAATGACGAAGTGGTTAAATTTTTTTTCTTTTTCGTATCTTCAATATAAACTGAATAAAACAAATATTTCAACAGAAATATGGTAGGTAGAGAGTTAAAGAAGTTAGCTACTAAATTCTTAACGGTTTAAAAATAAATATCAGATTAAACGATTGGTAGGAAGTGAAATTGCAATAATATACATAATAAATATCACAACGAAGTGGTATAACTAATAAAGAACGACCAACACATCTCTGTTCTACCAAGTGGTTGCTGGCGTCTCCCATTTAAAAATTTTTTTTAATGTTCCTTCGTTTTCTCTAGATTTTTCATTAGAAAAGATTTGTCAAGCTCAGCTAACGCCTTTCCTCCAGACTGCGTGTGTGTGTGTGTGTGTGTGTGTGTGTGTGTGTGTACATAACGTATATATTGACTTCAAATTTTGGCACAAGGGCCAGCAGCAAGTTTGGGGAAGTGGTCAAGTCGATTACATCGACTCCAGTGTTCAACTAGTACTTATTTGATCGACCTCGAAAGGATGAACGGCAAAAAATACCTCGTCGGAATTTGAAAGCAGAATGTGAAGACGGACAAAGTGTGGCTAAGCATTTCGTCCGGCGTGCTAACGATTCGTGTGTGTATGCGCGCATAAGTTAAAAGCCGCATAAAGTTAAAAACGAACGGAAAACAAACATAGAAGGTCCCCAACTCCTCATCAGTTATCGGCCAGAGGGTCAAACGCAATTTGAATGTATATGTATACATGTATAAGTATGCATATACAGATATATGTGTGGGTGTATATACACATATTCTTTCATTCATTGAACTTTGGCCATATTGGCACCGCCTTGAAAGATTTAGTCCATCAGCCTGTTTGCCGAAAGGCTAAATTACAAGGACGTAAACAAACTAACACCTGTTGTCAAGTGGTATGGGGACAAACAAAAGCACACGCACATATATACAACGGGCTTCCAGCCCGGGGCCATATTCGAAGACACTTGTCCAAGGTGTTGCACAGTTGAACTGAACCTGAAGTGGCACGATTGCAGAGTGCATACGATGTGGGAAATAAAATTGTCGACCTCAGAAGGTCGATAAACAATTGAAGGGACGTAAGTAAATGCTGCACGTTTATTTTTCATCGGTGCTCTACCGATTTTGCTATAATGAATAGCGGTGACAATTTCTTGTCCAATTATAATTATAGTTATATTGGTAGATATCTACCAATATAACTATAATTATCACGGGAAAATACCCACACGGATTCTATACATGGATATTTACTTTTGGAATGGAACTATACTCCAAGTACTTTCTCTTCTTTGTTTTTTCTCCTCCGCATCGCTCTCATTTCTTACTGCAAATCTCCTCATACAGATTTAATAATCCTTAACTCATACTATTACCGTCTCCGATGAAGGGATACATTGAATTTTCCCTGAAACAGCTGTAAGACATTCTACATAAAATATGAATTTATTTATGCCATTGGTCTCTTTATCTCATTCTTTATATATATATATATATATATATATATATATATAGGCGTGGCTGTATGGTAAGTAGCTTGCTTACCAACCACATGGTTCCAGGTTCAGTCCCACTCCGTGGCACCTTGGGCAAGTGTCTTCTACTGTAGCCTCGGCCAACCAAAGCCTTGCGAGTGGATTTGGTAGACGGAAAACTGAAAGAAGCCCATTGTATACATACACTATATATATATATACATGTGTGTGTGTGTATGTGAGAATGTATGTTTGTGTGTGTGTTTGTCCCCCACCCCCACACGCTTGACAACCGATGGGGTCGATTTGTGGTGCTCCAGCATGGCCTGTAGTCAAATGACTGAAACAAGTAAAAGAATAGATAGTTTCTAGTACCTGTCTGAATAAAAGTGAGTTTATTATAGATTGATAGAGAGACAGAGAGATAGATAGGTAGACCGATAGATAGGTAGACAGACAGACAGATAAACACAGACAAACAGACAGACAGACAGATACATAGATACATAGAGAAGGAGGGAGGGAGGGAGAAAAAGAGAGAAACAGACAGACAGAAGAGAATATATATATATAACTGTTCATGAATGTGAAATAGGAATGAGTGTTGGGATGCCGGGCTACCAACCAGGCAACAAGCTTTAAAGTTATGGGACAGCACACTGATAAGAGCTTTAAGGACAACACTTCACCCTCCTCAACCACCCTTTTTATACAGGCCTACCACTGACACTTGTGTCTAAAAATAACGCACCTGAATGACTCGGGTTAATATGTGTGAGTGTGAGTGTGTGTGTGTGTGTGTGTGTGTGTGTGTGTGTGTGTGTGTGTGTGTGTAAAGCTTAAAATAATGCAGGTGACTGAATGGAAGATTAGTGTATGAATATGGTAGATGTTTGGTTCAGGTCAGTGGTTAAGTTGGCTCATGAACATCTGGAAATAAGGTTTGAAAAAAAAAACAGAAAGAGAGAAAGAAAGAAAACTCCTTGTTCCCTGAAGGGAGACATCAACTAATTACTTTACAGTGGAGAGATGATAATAATAAATAATAATAAGGACAATGATAATAATTATAAAGCATAAATAATACTCTTAAATACTTCTTTCATCAATTCATACAGGACAATAAATAAATATAAATAAAAAACCCTGAAATATCAAAATGAAATGTTTAGGGTCAGCATGCTACTTATGTCCCCCCCCCCACCAACCATACAAGAGTGTTAGTGAGTTTAAACTCAGATGTGTTGAGGGAACAGTAGGCCAGAATATAAAGCTCAAGGCATATTCATATCTATCTATCTATCTATCTATCTATCTATCTATGGACGGACGGTAGACGTGTCGGCTCTGTAAGTTTTGCCTTTTTCATGTTTTAAAAAGTTTGTTTGTAAAATTTATTTTATATACAAAGTTGTACAACAACTTGTAGACTCTCTGGTGCAAGTTTTTTGCGACGGAAATCTGCCCTGTGTGGCACATTTCCAGGATATAAAAACCAATCTCGGCTTTCTAGCCATTTTTTTTTTTTTGAGACGATGGCGTCTTGTAGCCATGAAAATTTTTGTGAAACGAACGCTGCAGTCTGCAGTGTTTCGTTCGAAAAAGAATTTCCTAGTCTTCCTTCCTCACAGTTAAAGGAGAGAATGGAGAAAAAGGAAGACTCTGCTGCCACAGCAGTCTTGCCTGCCAACGTAACCAGTGACGACGACGACGACGACGACGACGACGACGACGACGACGGCGACGGCGGCGGCGACGACGACGACGACGACGACGACGACGACGACGACGACGACGACGACGACGACGACGACGACGACGACGACGACGACGACGACGACGACGACGACGACGACGACGACGACGACGACGACGACGACGACGACGACGACGACGACGACGACGACG
This sequence comes from Octopus bimaculoides, assembly GCF_046866305.1. Taxonomy (NCBI): domain Eukaryota; kingdom Metazoa; phylum Mollusca; class Cephalopoda; order Octopoda; family Octopodidae; genus Octopus; species Octopus bimaculoides. Next base: position 43,818,887 of record NC_142940.1, on the reverse strand, counting down.
ACGACGACGACGACGACGACGACGACGACGACGACGACGACGACGACGACGACGACAGCAGCAGCAGCAACAACAACAAGGACACAAATGTCCTTGCTAACAAAACCACTGTCCTCACCACTGATACCACCACTACCACCACCACAACGAACTTTGCCGAGGCTTTGAAGCCTAGGAAAAGAATTTTGAATATATCGATAGAGAAATTACTTGCATGCAAAAGCATGCTAAGTAAAAAGGACGTTACAGTCCATCTTCAAACGCCCGCGGACTTTAAGATAAACATCGAAAAAAAAACTATCATCTACAGAACCATTAATTTAAAGACAAAGACAGTGGAAAAATTCACCCAAGAAAATGTTGAGAGATGCTTAAAGCCGATTTGGTCTTACAAGACTTACATAACGAGAGGTTTGAAATTCGGAACGATAGAAGTAAGACTAGACAGCGAGCAGCGAGCGAAGGACCTCTCCACTAAGTCATTACAGCATGAGAACCTGCTCATGATCCCTACGTACCTTGGTCGTAGGGTTACGAAAATAAAAATTTCGAATGTGCCTCCTGAAATTGAGGAAGAATGGCTAATATCTGCCATATGTCTAGGCATAGAGGAGGAGATAAACATACTAGAAGCATCTGCCGTTTGCAATCAAAACTGGATTGGCCAGGAATTTCAACTCCTGGTACAAATTGATCCAGCAAACTGGGAAAAAATTCCACATAGAATCCAATTAACTGAGGATTCAATTTTTCATGTTTTCGTCGAAGGCAGAAGGCCAGTTTGCTACGTTTGTAGTAGCAAAACTCACCTTCAAAAAACATGCCCAGTAGCCCAGAAGAAAAGGCAACAACAACGGCAACAATACAAAGAAAAACAACAACAACAACAACAACAACAACAACAGAAGCAACTACCAAATAGCCCCAACAGAAAAACCTTACTACCAACACCACCAGCAACACAAAAAACAACAACAGAAATATCAGCAATAACCACAACAGAAAAGACAACAGAAACTGCAAAAACAGAAGAAAAAAAAGAAAATTCCAAGACTGCCTCTCCCTCCCCCATATCACATACACCACACATAAATAACAAGCAGCCAACATCAATAAAAACAGCAACACAAACATTCACAGAAACACACACAGACGCACAAAATTTGCCGTTACCTCTTTCTGACTCCTCAGATCTCCCATCATCCGATGAAGAGAGTGGGGAGGAGTGGAAAATAGCTACGAAAGGAAAGAGGAAGCGCAGTAAGAAGAAAACAAAACAAAATGCAAACACAAACAAAGCAGGGAGATTCACATCTCCCGAAAATACTACTAACACCAATAGTAATAAAAAAAAAACAATGCTAACAGCAATAGACAGTACAAACACAGAGTTGATGAATTACATCAACTCTAAAACAAACATCACAAATAACGATATCAAAACCAACAACCACCCACGTACAACACCGCCAAAACACATTAAAATTATTCATGTAACACCAGCATTACACAACACAATAAAATCCCTCTACCCCAACTCGGTAGGGGGATTCCAAAAATATTTGTGCAAGAAATTGTACAATAGCCTCCTTGGTGAAAAATCCAAGGAGGAAACAAAACTTTCTAACGGTAAGTAACACTTTGTTCTTTTGTTTTGTGCTTTAAAGCACACGTATAAATAGAATCATGGTGAAGATTGGTTGTGTGAATGTGCGTGGCTTAGGGTCCCCTTGGAAACAAGGGTACCTCTTAAATGACATCAAGTCACACAATTTGGATATCATAGCCATTAGTGAGACCAGACTCCATGAACCGCGGGCCCTAAAGTCCATGTTTGGCGGACAGTTTAACATTTATTTTTCTCCCTGTCTGCCGAGGATGGGCGGTAGTGGCACGGCGGTTCTTTTTCGCAAGAGTCTGGATCTCCAAGTAAAGACGATATTTACGGACCCGGAGGGTAGACTGGTTGTCCTAGATGTGGACGGCAGCGATGGAGGCGCTTTTCGGTTGCTGGCAGTTTATGTGCCTCCTTTAACAGGTCGGTCAGACTTCTTTCGATGTCTAGAAGTATTCCTGGGAACGTCTCGTCCCTTACTTTTAGTGGGGGATTGGAATGCTACCTTGGACACGCATCTAGACTACGTGGGGAGTGACAAAACTAGAAGGGGATGCAAAGGCCTCATAGACCTGCTCAGACGCTTCCAGTTGTCTGACAGGTACCGACTCGACCACCCAAATGTGCCAACGTGGACTTGGAGCAACCGCATTGGGTCGTCGAGATCGTATCTAGATAGGATAGTGTGTAGGACAAGAGATAGAGATAGTTTAGGATGTCCACAGTTCCACATAGTCAGCTACACGGATCACAAACTTGTGACGTGTACGCTAGACTTAGATAAGGCACATAGGCAGGGTCCCGGTTACTGGAAACTAAACGCGTCTTTCCCGTCGAGACAGGTTTTCAGAGACCGGATTAGCACGTTAGTAAAGAGGGCTTTGACGGGAGCCATCGTCAACAACAAATGGTGGTTTGCCCTCAAGAGAGCAGTAAGGGCGGAAGCAATAAGGTATAGCAGGGCACTAGCTGTAGAGAGGAACAGAGTAGAGGGGGAGCTAGTGATAAAGTTAGAAGAGGCATTGCGAAGTGGCATCGCATCCGACGTTTTAGCGGCGAGGTTGGCCCTCGACCAACACTTCAATGCTAAACACGAAGGGTGTGCTGTCAGGGCAAGGATGCGTGCTCTGAGGAATGAAGGTGTTGGAGCCGCACGAGAGGCCCGGGTGGCGGAGGCGCAGCGGGGTAACAGAGCCACCATTCGGTCTCTGGTAGACGAACAGGGGCGCGAATTGCTCGAGCCGAGCAAGATGTGCGAGGCGTTTCAGCGGCATTTTGCCCGACTGTTCGGGAGTAGTGGCGAGCGAGAAGGCAGGGTGGACTTTAGTGCCTACCTGCACAGCTTGCCACGACTCTCGGCAAGAGAGGCGGAGTGCTGCGAAGGGGTCATCACGGCGGAGGAGGTGAGGGACGCGATGGCGGGTTGCTCGACGGACAAATCTCCGGGTTTGGATGGTCTGCCCTACGAGCTTTACAACTGTATGCCAGACTTGTTTGGAGACGTCTTGGCGGCCGTGTACTGCAACTGGCAGCAGAACGGGAGCATTCCCGGTTTTGTGAGCCGAGGAGCGGTAACGCTGCTGAAGAAAGATCCAAACAAGGGGGACGCCATAGATAACTTTAGGCCCATCACTCTGCTCAATGCAGACATGAAAATTTTGGCCAAGGTGTTAGCCAAGCGGTTGGCGCTTGTCATCGAGAAACTGGTCGGCACGGAGCAGACGTGCGCCGTGCCGGGCTGGAGCATCCATGACAACCTCCATCTGATGCGCTACATCATAGAGAGGGTAGTTAAGGAACCTGGCATGGGTGGGGCCCTGATCAATTTGGATCAATCCAAAGCTTTCGATAGGGTAGACCATCGATACTTGGAGGCCGTCCTCGAAGCGGCCGGCTTCGGTCCCGTTTTCCGCGGCTGGATGGCTGCCTTGTACACAGGCATCCGTTCGGTTGTTCGCGTCAATGGACGTCTATCGGGACCCTTCGACATTGCACGTTCGGTTCGTCAGGGATGCCCCCTGTCGCCTCTCCTGTACGTATTGACTCTCGAGCCACTACTGCGGAAGCTGGCGACGCTGAGGGGCATCCCGCGAGAACTGGGGTGCGGGACGAGCGTGTCGGCATACGCGGACGACGTCACCGTCATAGCGTCTAGCCACGAGCACATCGAGCTTGTCGGCGAGACGCTGAAAGACTACGAAGCGGTGACGGGAGCGAAAATCAACCGGGATAAGTCGGTGGGTTTGCTGCTCGGCACCTGGAGAAGCAAGCCCATACCGTCCGGCAGCGCCTCAGTAGTGGGACGCTGGACGGACGGTCCGGTCAAGTTGCTCGGAGTCTGGTTCGGTCCGGACCTGCAAACGGAGAAGAACTGGGACGAGATAACGAGTAGGGTGGCCACTCTCTGCCGGCAATGGTCCGAGAGGAAGCTGTCCCTAAAAGGTCGGGCGGAGGTGGCGAACGCGTACATCGCGTCCGTCATCGAATACCGCCTGACCGTCGTGCCTTGTCCCGATCGCGCCATCACCGAAATGGAGCGCATCCTCTTCCGCTTTTTGTGGAAAGGAAGCGTTCCGATGGTGAGGCGATCCGTTTGTTGCCAACACCCGCTGAAAGGAGGGCTGGGCATGCCGTGGTTGATGATGCGCAGACATGCGCTGAGACTGCGACATCTCCGGCTCTACGTAGACGACGGTGAGCAGGTGTGGTCGCCGTTTGTGCGACGCGCTTTCCCGCAGCTCGTCTCCATGACCGAGCTGCAGTCGTGGATCAAAAAGAGGCCGAGGAATGGCGAATGGCACCGTGAGTGTCGCGTTGCTCTGCAACAACTTTGCCGTCCCGGGTCGACCTTGAGCGGCTGCATCACAACGAAGTCATTCTATAGGGGATTAGTGGAGGGCAGGTACGACGACGATCTCGGGGCGAACCTGGGCGTCGACGAGGAATACCTGACCCGCCTGTTCAGGACGACTTTCGGGCCGGGACCTATGGACAACTTCCAGAGATCCCTGGCCTGGCAGTGTTACCGAGAGGCGCTACCCGTTCGGGATAAGCTCTATAGACACGGCTCGCGAAATGCGGGGCCGACCTGCCCGAGATGCGGTCAGAGCGATGAAACCGTTCTGCACGCACTCGCGCAGTGTCCAACCATTTCGGAGCTGTGGGCTTATGTCGAACGACTGCTGTTGCGTGTGGGACGAGTCGGTTTATCAACCGAGTCTATCGTCAATATCGTCACGCCTCCTTCCTTTAAACGGGAAGGAAGAGCTGTATTTATCGTACTTGTGGCTATGGCCAAAGAATGCATCTGGTGGACGCGTCTGAAAGGATTAGAGACAAATACTTTCCTCTCTGGTCAATCTCTCATCAACTTTTTCAAGTATCACTTGAAAAGGAAGATGAGAGTAGAGAGGCAAGTGTTGTCTAGCAAATGTTTCGAAAAAAGATGGATACATGTAGCAAGAATGGCACGTATAAATGACGAAGCCACCTTGACCATGATTCTATAAAACGTTTTAAAATTTTGTAAACAGAGAGTTACTCACGTTTCTTGCTTAAATAAAAGAAATTTTATTAAACAAACTGTGACGCTAAAGACCGAGGTTACCGTGGTCTTTTCGTAGGTTTTTCTTTCCACGGATAACCTCCCCATTTATTGGGAATTTTTTGTATTATTTCGTATTTTTTGTAAATACCCCAAACGTTTTGCGATGTATTTTTTCATCGTTGTCCCCACTTTTGTTTTTTTTTCTGCTTTGTTTTCGACCCCCTCGAAAAGAAAAACTCTACATTTGTATTTTGTCCCCTCTGTGTTGAGCCCTGTGTGGCTAATAAAGAAACCTATCTATCTATCTGTCTGTGTGTGTGTATATGTATGTATCTATGTAAAGTGAGAGAGATTAGTGGTAACATATATGCAGACACACACTCAAACTCATTTATATGACTTGGGGGTATTACTGAGAACAGAAGTGTCAACTGTTCTAAAGCCTACTTAGATATTATAGTAATAGAGGAGGTCTGATTAATTTCCCAGCAACAAATGAAAATACCTACTTTAGCTCCCTACAGAATTAGTTGGCCCAGTAGCAGAATCAAGTACTTTGATATGTTCTCCTACTGGCCAGCTAACAATTTGTGCTTGCACCAACAGTTGTTTGTAGTAATATGCGTTTCTAAGGTGCGATTAAAAGTATAGACATTCATGTTGGTAACCAAGTCAGAGGAATGTAGAACTGACTTCATTTTAAACCTGCCAAGAATACAGATGTTTCTTTTGTTTTTGAACTATGTGGTTTTGGGGTTCAGTGCTACTGTATGGCTCCTTGGATGAATTTCTATTACTATAGCCTGGACTGACTGATGTCTTGAGAGTGAATTTGATGGATGGAAACTGTACTAAATTCCATTGTACACACACACACATGGAACAAGAACAAAAAAAAACAAAACATGGCAGGTAAAAACAAAGAAACAGGGTATTGTAGGTTTACACTCAAGATAGGTTTTGAGTATACATTCTTCTACAGAAAGAATAAAGTGAGAAAAAATTGGAGACAGAAAAGGACAAACATGTCTCAAACAGAGTCACCACATATTGAAATGACCAGAAGAGGGTGCTACAGGCACCAATTTTACTCTCAAAGTAATGGTTGGTCCAAGGCTACACTAGATGACACTTGTCCAAGGTGCTGTGCGGTGGGATTGAACTTGAGTGAATTCCATATCTGCAGAGCCATGCCCATACACCCTTTTTTTGTGGTGGTGGTGGTGGGGGTTAGCTAAAGGATAAGTAGGTGGGAGAGGACAATGAGCATTGCCTTTCAGTCCCTCCAATACAGGTATAACTAGAAGAGATTAGATTAATTTGAACACATATTGGTTTGTAATTAATGAAAAAAATATTTGGTACAGATAAAATTCTGGGCAGATGCAATTCTATGGTGTGAAATAGAATTAGGTGAAACATTTAATTTGAACTCATTTGAATAAATGAGATAGAGTAAGGCTGACAGAAAAAGAGTAGATGCACTGAATGCCTTTAGGGAAAGCAATATAAGGTAAACAGAGGCCATTAAAGAATTAGTACAACAGACAGTGTAAGGATGCAGACCAATGTTGAGTCAGCAGTTAGGAAGTATAAATAAGTTTTCTGTTTAATGGAGACACTGTTTCAGGTGTGTAAACAGTACTCTAGTGTGGGATAAAGTTTCATCTTGTATAAAAAGTTAGTTGGTTTTCAGTGCCAAAGTATTTTCTGCTTTGGAGAAAATAAATTGAAACAATTTTAATCCAGTCTTTGGTATGTGAAGAATGTGTAGCTGCCTTGAAGACTTTTCAAAATCTGTAAGACCAGGTGTTTAGAAAAGGTGAGGATTTTAAGGTGTGTAATGCTTAGTCCTGATACCAAACCATCCTGAGACTTTTCTTGGTTCTGTGATTTAAACTTCATGTTTTTAACCCTTTGGTTACTAAACTGTTGTTGAAATACACTAACGTTTCAAGTAGTTTAGTAAAATGACTGTTGTTATTTGGGTATTTGGGACATAATTTCATATTAAATTTTGATGGAAATTTGTAATTTTGATAACTTTTAAACAGGAATTGATATTATAGGACCAGGGCACAATTGCAGGAGGGATGGTATCAAAAGGTGAAAGTGATCTAAATTAAAAGCTTTCATCAAAGTTTTGTGTAAATTTATGTTCTAAAATACCAACTTCATAATGACCAAGCTATTTTACTAAATTCATCAACTATTTTCAGAATTAATTGAAATAAAAGGAGTGTATTTTAGTAGAAATATGGTAAGTGATGGGTTAATAAAAGTAAATTCAATGTCATAGATACGTTTTCCCTTTAGATGTGGAGTGTGTCATTTTGGTGCTGTTGAAGCAAACTTGTTTGTTAAGTCTCCACAGTAGGATGTCTTCTTGAAATATGTTGAGTTTGTGTGTGAACAAGAACTGATGACAGATAGTGAAGAAGTGTTGAGAGCTGTCAATTTCTCTGATGAACAGGTAAGAATGTGTGTGTGCGTGTGTGTGTGTGCTTGGTGAGTAGGCGTGTGTTGATTGATGAGTAGAAAACAGTGAATAGATAGTTGACATGAAGAATGTCTGTAAAATGTTACCAAAATGTTAACACATAACCCCGCCAAATCATGTTTCCAACAATTGTTTGTTTATTTTAAAATCTTAAGCCACCCAACTCTACAATTTTTTTTTCTCTAATGGGATGAATCTTTCTTTAGCTTATACCTCTCCTTCAACTAAACACTTTGTTATTAGAATGTGCTGTGTTGTGTCGTCGTCATAAGCACCATTCGGAAAAGCCAGATCAATGAATCACTCCATGTTGTAAGGTCTACTGAGAAGGTGACTCAGCTGGTTACCGAACAATACAAAAACCTTGAGATTGTCAGAGAGAGAAGATATAAATTCTTTTATTTTTTTTTACTTATTTCAATCATTAGACTTTGGCCATGCTAGTGCACTGATTTGAAGAGTTTCATCAAACAAATTGACTCTGCTACGTAGTTTGTTAGTCTGTATTGCAAAACTACTAAATTGCAGGGATGTAAACAAACCAATACCAGTTGACAAGTGGTGGTGGGCACAAACAGAAATTTAAAGATGCATGCACGCACACGCACGCACACGCACACACACACACACACACACACACACACACACACCAAGAACTATGTCACTGTCATCTTTTAACATCCATCTTTCATACTGATATGAGTTGGATGGATTTCACAGGATCTGCTCAGTCCAACAACTACATTGTTTTCTAATGTCTACATTTACATGGTTTCTATTGTTTGTATGCTCTCCTTAATGCTATCCACTTTATGGAGCATACTGTAACTTTTTTTTCTATTGCATTAGCACTAGTGAGATCACCATGCAGCTTTCTAGACTAAGATACCCCACCACCACCACCACTTCAATTGAGTGGGTACAGCAGAAGAAGGTGCCACTTTGCTAAGAAATGAGAGGTTAAAGTATGAAAGAAGAGGTAAGAAACCACCTCCCCACCCCCCAAAAATCCATCTGGTAGATTGGCAAAATTCTACTTACCAACATACTTATGTGACAAAATTCATAGATGTGCTACTCCCACTCTGTCACTCCTCCTCCTCCTCCTATTTACTATTACTACAGCCTTTGTTCCTCTGTACAAGCTTGTTACTACTACAGCAAAGCTTCATGATGCACCTATATTTCTTCTCACTGCTATATATCCATACTGTAAATATCCTGCACTAAACGCTTAACACTCTCAAGGGTTTCTTCCCCACCTATATTTCTTCTACAGTTATTGACTGACAAACATTTGAATTGAACAGCACTCGTATTAATCTCACCAGCCTTGAAGGGGTTACAAAGTCATGGGAACTGTCCCATCTTCTCTGATTATATAATAAAAGAAAATTACGGAAAAAGGGGTTTGGTTTATATATGCTGAAAGGCTGTAATAAAGTTAATAGTGATTGCAAGCAGGGTAAGCTGAAGGTGTGATGATTTTCTATTGTCTAGGATTCACTAAATGGAATTTGGACATTTGGCACAGCTATCAAACATACATGTCTATTTTTTTTTTTTTTGTTTTAGTGTATAATTCAGGTAATATTACGTCTGATGGCGTAAAGTAAGAAATATATATAATAAGCACTTGGGTTGACTAGCTGCCTAAAACTCCAATGTGAACTGCAGCTAAAAGCAGGGATGACAAGCTGCCTAGTGACAATGGGTTACAGGCAGTTTTTCAATTGAACAGGTACATGTATAATAGAATAAAGGTGCAAACAAGTGAACAACTGGTATCGAATTAGATCATGACATTTATATATTCAACCGCTTAGCATTGAAACTGGCCATATCTGGTCCAAATATTCTATCTGCTTTATGTTCAAACTGATCAGATCTGAACTCTCACACATACCCTACAATGTCATTTTAAACAATCACATTATTGAAATCTTGAAGCTATGAGATAGTGCATGACTAACTCAAAATAATGTGATTAAATAGCATTACATTTGACAGTAATCTGATTGTTAAAGGGTTAAAAACATGGGAGTTGAAGTGTTATATGAGTATAAATCATAAAGAAGAGCTAAGTAAGATGGTGAGCAAATAAGCCTTTACAGCTGTTTAAAGAACAGATGTGCAGATAGTGCATTTTCCTATAAATGATCGGGAATGAACATTCTTGTCTACTCTAGGCACAAGGCCTGAAATTTTTGGGGAGAGGGCCAGTCAATTGGATTGACCCCAGTACGCAACTGATACTTAATTTATCAACCCCAAAAGGATGAAAAGCAAAGTCGACCTTGGTGGAATTTGAACTCAGAACATAAAGACAAACACACTACTGCTAAGTATTTCACCCAGCATGCTAACGTTTCTGCTCACTCGCCACCTTGAATGAATATTGAGATAGCAATTTATGCGAACCACATGAGAGAAATGTTTTTAAATTGATAGTGCAGTATTATTATTCAGTGTGCTAAAGTGTCTTGATATTTGTAACGACTGGATATGTAGTTACTGTTGTGATGAAGTAGAATGCAGACATAGACGATGTTCCACACACATGTCAATGATTCTTGAAGAGTGTGTGCATGTGTGTGTTCTCTATTGCTGCTGTTTACACTTGTTTGTGAGTTGAAATTGCAGCCATAGAATATAACAATGTTAAATAGAGAACAAATACCATCAACAAAAGGATCTGTCAATAAAATACTAATTTGGCTTCAATGTGCTGCTTGTTTTACCAAACTTCTTTCCATAAACTATCAGAGATTTGAACAAGAACTTTGTATTAATATCAACTAAAATATCTTGTTCTTAAGAAAGAAAAGTATATATATATACATACATACATGCATGCATATATATATATGCTTATATAATAATAGCTGATATGTAGGTTGGTTGGTTGCTTGATTTCTCTTACAGAATAAAAGAGAAATTGAGAGTTAACATAAGAGGTAGGCAATGGATAAAGGAATGCCACATGCACACAGAGTGAGAGATAATGAATCAGAGAGAGGGGAAGAGAAAGAGAGAAGAAAGAAGGGAGGAGAGAGAGAATAAATGACAGTATTTATGGGAGGAGCTATATATATATGAAAAATAAACAAAATACAACAGTGAATTCACATCCAAATCTATTGGAACATTAAGAATGAATAAGTATGTCATTATATTGTTCGAATTTTATTTTAAGGTAATAAACATATTTCTTTTTAAAATTAGTATTCATTTAATTATCTTGAATAAGTTCCAAGAAATTTGACAAAAGTTAAATCATAATTATTGTATGTATGCTTACCATATTTCCTGATATTACCCATGGTGGCAAAAACATACTTCCAAAGTTACCCATCATAAGGGAGGTAATACTTTAGGAATATATATCTTACAGGAATATGAAGTCGAAATTTTAAAGAGAAAGTCGTTGCATTCATGCCTTTTCCAGGTAATTTTTTTATTACCAGATTCCAACCTGAGCCACAGCAAGAAAGTCCACTCACCACAACACCTCTTGGTCCAACATCACTACCTTGAGGATCTGGACATATTCCAAATCATTGTCTGGGATCAAGTTGTTGATGTAAATGTGATGATACTTTCCTCTTCTTTATACCACCATAAAGTGAACTTCACAAGACTAATTTGGATCCTTCCAGTTCAGGGTGGCACACACAGTGACCAGATAGCTGCAGCCAGGTCATTTGTAGTCTAAAGTGATTCTAATTAAAAATAATGATACTGAGGTGATTTCTTGATTTTGTCATAAGACAAGTAGAAGTAAGTGTTATATCCAGAATCAGAACATAATTTCTGTGCTGGGAGTGTGATCAATGGAATTAACCCTCATTATAGTGCAAATACTTTATTGATCCCAGAAGGACAAACACTAAGTTGAAACCCTAGTAGGATCTGGATCACAGATTGTAAATGAACATTTAAATATAGCAAGGTGCTCTTTTTTTTTTTTTCTTTTACAAAGTTCTATCATTTCTCCCATCTAACACTGCTTAGGGAAAAGTACAATTTTGTGTTCAGCAAGAATCCTGAGAAAAATTCTTGAAATTTCAGGAGACTTGTTATAACCAAATCTCAAGACACCATCTCTGCTTACTAAGATAATATGTAATAGCCAAAAAAGAATAATAATAATAACACTTTCTGCTATAGGCACAAGGCCTGAAATTTTGGGGGAGGGGTAGTCGATTCAAATCGACCCTAGTACTCAACTGGTACTCAATTTATTGACCCTGAAAGGATGACAGGCAAAGTCGACCTTGGCGGAATTTGAACTCAGATTGTAAAGACGCATGAAATTCTGCTAAGCATTTTGTCCGGCATGCTAACATTTCTGTCAGCTTGGCACCTTAAGAATAATGATAACAATCCTTTCTACTTCGGGCATAAAGGCAGCAATTTTTAGGGGGTGGGGAAGGTTGATTATAGTGTCTCCTGTGTTTAACTGGTACTTATTTCATTGATCCGAAAATGATGAAAGGCAAAGTCGACCTTGGCTGCATTTGAACTCAGAATGTGAAGAGCAAGAAGAAATATCACAATGTACTTTGTCTGATACGCTAATGATTCTGTGAGCTTGCTGCTTCAATAACAACATGAAGAAACTGACAAAGAGTGTAACAGGAAAATGGAATCGATTCTGTTAAATACCTATGTAGTATTAAGATCAATAGTGGATTTTTCCTCCACTTTTGCTTCTTGGGATTTGCAGGATACCAGCCATATTGTTACATAGAGTAAAGAAGGCATAAGTTACGAAAGCGAAATGGCATACAATGAAAAAAAAAAAAAAAAAAAAAAAAAAAATCGATATTCTATTTATGGATGATTTGAAGTTATTTGTAATGAACGAAGATCAAATAGACGCCTTAGTTCAAACAGTACAACGGTGGGGTTTAGTGAAGACACTGGGTGGGTTGGTATTTGAGATTAAACTGTGGAGGCTTGGTAACAAATAAGGAGAAATAGTGGAAAGTAATGGGATAAAAACAGAAAGGCAAGTAAATAAAACAGGTAAGTAGGCAGAAAGAGCTAAAAATACTCAGAAGTGATAGAATGGGATTAGCATGAAGAAAGTATTTAGAAAGATATACATAAAAAACAAAAAAACTAAAAAAATTCCTAAATCTAAAATAAATAGTAAGGATTTAACTTTGGCCATAAACACATGCCAATTCTGTTTTGGAGGGGAATAGAAGAGAGAAGTCTTAAAGAAAAAAAGTAAAGAACAAGTTATATTTTGGATAAGAATATCCCAAAAAGCAATGCTTGATGAATTCATATAACCTGTCTGTATAAAAGGAAAGGAAAAGACAAATTTATTGTGAAGAGTGCATACAAATAGAGCAATGAGAACAGTGTTGCATGATGTAAAAAGTAAGCCATCACTTGTGAACGAGAAAGGTATGGTTAGCTTTTGCTAATTGCGTCAGGTGCTTGTGCAGTGGTTGTGAGCAGACATAGACTATGTTTTGCAACCTCAACCCTAACCAGTGGCACATCCTGGTTTCCATCAACCAAATCCATTTACAAGGCTTTGGCCAGACTGGAGCTATAATAGAAAACACTTGCCCAAGGTGCCATACAATGGGATTGACCCCTAAACTGCATGATTGGAAAGCAAAACTTAACCACACAGCCATGCTTGTGCTCAAGCATGCATGCGTGTATGTATTTATTTTTATACAGCATGAATTGTTTGAAGTGACGAGTTCCAAAGGTGACAAACTGAAAATGGTGATATAGATTTTTTTCTTTATTCAGGGAAATCAGGGTTATTGGGTAAAAAAAAAAATTCCCTAACAGTTGACTTTTTAGTAAGGAATTTGGCCTTACATGAAAAAGGTCCAGGATAAAACTAACATATTTAATAGCATATATGTGTATAAACACACACACACACACACACACAACAGATTTCAATGTAAGCTACTATAAGCTTCATATCTGGTAGTATAACAGTCAGATGAGGTTGTATGGCATAATAAGATTTGCACAATAGTAGATCTGTATATCTGAGGAACTTAGTCTTGTGAACCACATGACAATCTCACTAGTGTTGTAGGTAGAAAAAGCAACCTGTAAAGTGATATCTAGAAAGTCTTCCAGCCACAGAAACCATGTCAGGGCAGATAATGTTAGAGCATAACCATTGTGCTCTGATCCATCAGATCCTATTTCGCTATCCAACTCATTTCAGCATAGAAGACAGGCATTAAAACATGAGGATGATGTTATGGATATATTATGTGTGTATGAGTGTACACACACACACACACACACACACACACACACACACACACACTTCTGAATCCCTGTTATGTAGAATATGTTGGGAAAGAGTGAAAGCATAAATATAATTGATGAAAATTATGCAGGAAACCGGCCAAGGAGGAGCACAGGAGAAGATACAGTGTAGTTATCTATTATAATCAGTGTGAAATGGAATGGAATGGAATGTACGATTTCTAAAGAAAAAAGAAATGATATTGTAGTGTAACTGAGAATGGAGAATTTGAGAAAATTCCAACCCACCCTTCCATAAGCAAATAGAAACCAGATATTGTTTGAGAGTGTGAAATAAAAATGAGAAGGGTTATTAGAATTGAGATGAGGAAACTGGAAAAATGTTGAAATGCAGCACAAGACTGCAAGTATGGAAAAGAAATCATACTTGTAAATACCACTAGCAATGGTATGCATGTTTCCGGTGTTGCTTGGAAATAATTCTGAGATTATAGTCCCCAGAGAGAAAGCAAAAACAAACAGTATCAGATGATTTATTCTGAATATCATCAAATGATATATAAATAATTTTACTGAGATCATGTGTGGTTCAGACTGCATCTAATTTTTATCAGATGCAACTATCAAGATTGCCTCTTATAGTTGTTGCATCCATATATTCTAATCATCACCATCAGCATCTACTTTTCCATCCTTCCATGGGTCAGACTGAACTTGTTGAGGCATACTTTTTACAGCTGGATTCTCTCCCTGTCGCCAACCCTTATCTGTTTTCAAGCGAGATGATATTTCCTCACTTGGCCAGAAATGTTTTTCAGGGAAGACAGGAAATGGATGACATTGTTTGTATGACAGTGACAATCACTTACAACAATCAAGTGATGCCTAGACAAGGGAACTCAAACACACATGATTTCTTTCATTTCTGTCTATCGATCCATTCACAAAGTTTTGCTTGGCCCAGGTGTATTGTAGAAGGCATTTTACATAAGGATCCAGACAGTGGAAATGAACCAGGAATCATGTATTTGAGAGGTGAACTTCATAACCACATAGCAACCACATTTTACATATATATATATACACATATACATTACACACAATATATATATATATATATATATATATATAATTACTTCATATGGTTTGTAATCTTCTTAATGGTATGAATTTTACTACAGCAGACAAATGATATATGTTCTATTAGACAAGGTGAAGCAAGGTTACAGTGTGACATAAGGTTTCAGACGATGCAATGTAAAGCTCCAGACAAGTTGATGTAAGACTTCAGACAAAATGATATATGACTTTCAGACATGGATGGTAAACTTAATCCATCACTCAGTTTAACACCACCATCTGGAACCTTGGTTGTCTATAGCAGTACATATGTTATTACAATCATTTGGCGCTTTGGTCTTGTCTTCGAGGATATCTTACCTTTTTCTCACTGATCTCAAAGGATCAACAAAGGGTCATGGGCACTGCGTTCCTTCTTGATTATAAGATAAAAACAAAGGGTTTCAGAGGATGCAAGGCAAAGGTTTATATAAGGAGATGCAAGAGTCTGGACAAGGTGATGCTTGGTTCTAGTTAGGGTGACACAAAGTGCCAGACAAAACGATATAAGGCCAGACATATAAACTCATGTGCCACCAAACACGGCCACAAAAGAGATACTACTACAAGATAGAAAATCAACAAATGATGGAGTTAGTTTTCTACAATTTCAATTTTGTAATAACCGTTTTATTTTAGTTACAATTATTTCTAACATCTACACAATATTTTAGATTTGTGGGGACAGAGGTATGATTTTAATGTGCAATGCAAAAAAACAGTCCCAATACAGTTTTAAAATAGGCCTCAAAGTAAAGTTACAGACTCAGTCTGCAAAAATATAACCATTGCACTAAGGTGGTACATATTGGAATTATAGATTTTATGTCATGCAGTTAACTATTCAACCATTTTGTCACTGTGTTTCAATTCAAATACCAGTGACTTTGTTTAAGTTAATTTTGAAAATGATAAAGAATTTAATAAAATAGCTTTGTTATTTTTAAGCTAGGGAGCTGGAACATAAATTAACATGGAATTTTGATGGAAAGTTTGTCTGAAAGAATCAGGGCTGGTCTTGGGCAGGTTGGTGTCATAAACAGAAATAGTTTCAAATGAAAGGTCATTTACTGAAAAGATTGTTGCAATTTTCTTCAAATGGTTTTTCCAGTTTAGAGAATAAAAAAAGTAAGATGTAGAAACCTTTGACTAAATCCATTATACTAGACATACATAGTCAAATTTAATTCCAACACAATACTAAATATATGCATAAATATAAAATTATGTTAATATAACATACACACACACCTGAAGATTGTGAAAATAATAGAGAAATAATGAAATATGATGGATTGTATACATATATATATATATATATATATATATATATATATATACACACACACACCAAAATGTCAAGAGGTATAGGTGAATATATATTTATCTAACACATGACTTCCATAGAGTTACAGTTGTTTCACAAACTTCTTAATGTAGTATTAATTTCAATTGCACAATTCTCTAAATCCACATCTTATACAACTCATTTATATCTATATGTGCGTGTGTGTGTTGTCCAACCCATCCCAGCATGGAAGATAGTTTCCATCTACCCAATTTCCTCCAAAACTTATAGTAAAGGACACTTTCATTAGATGTGGGATTGAACTCAGAATCTTGTGAATGAGCAGTAAACACCTTAACCATTTGGCCATATTACAGGTCTCTCTTTCTCTCTCCACACCATGTATGTGTGTGTGTATGTAAATATATATATATATATATATATATATATATATGTGTGTGTGTGTGTGTGTGTGTGTGTAATTAAGAAATTGTTATCTATTTCGCTCACTCTCTTTGTATACATATATCTGTTATATGTTTACCTATCTATCTATCTATCTATCTATCTATCTATCCATATATATATATACACACTCACACAAATAGATAATAATTTCTTAATTACATGCCATAACATAGATCGTATGAATTAATTCCATATAAGAATACATAGTTCTAACATTGCTCTGAAATTTCTCTTCAGAATTTGGTGAATATGTCTTAGAGCTGAGAATTAAATACATATGTATAATGACATTCGTATTTTTCCAAAACAAATTAACAACAACAACAACAATAATAATGTTAAATGAGCAGGAGACCTTAGTAAAGTAGTGATACCGAACTCTTGACCTGACAATACACAGGCCAGAGGGGATGGGGGTTCAATAAGTTATTGAATTAACAACTAAAGTGGAAGCTGCAATTATAATTAGGCATCGTTATGAAACATTCACAAATATATTTTTGCATTAGATTGTTTCTCAATGCCATATAATTATATTTCATTCATGAGAAACACTATTTAATCATAAAGCAGGTAAGCATAAATTGCTTATCAATATAATCTTGATCTGAATGGTATATTTTGAGATATTTTGCAATAGTTTTCGATAACTCATCTGCAAAATAGCTTCCGAGAGCGTCATTAGTATTAAAAAAAACAAAAATATCTCTGCTGAAGTCTTGTTAGTAATGTTTTCATTTTTATCTTAATCTTATGCTAAATTTTTAAACATATGCAAATTCTTATAACATTTGGTAAACATTAATATTATGTACTGGTTAATATTAATTTTTATTAATAAATTATTTGATAGTTTAAAACCACAACACAAAAACTAATTTTTCAAAATAATTTGTATTTTTGTCTTCAAATTTTCAAAATCAATTGGTATCTATTTACATAATTTATTTATAAAATAGCTATCTATTATTCCCTTAAACATCTATCTAAACATCCATCCATCCATCCATTTAAACATCTATCTATCTATTTATACACACACAAATATATATATATATAAATATATACGTACACAAACACATATATATATAAATATATACGTACACAAACACATATATATATGAATGTATGTATTTATTAGATATGTCTTTGAAGAATGGTAATTTTTATTTATAAAATAAATAACATACAATTCAGATAGACTAAAGATTAGCTGAATAATGATGAATAATAATAAAAATATAATTTTCCAATAATGAAAATATTTTTCCAATTGTCTGTATTTGCTAATTAGTAAAATGAAAGTAATTAAGCACAGATATGTTCAATTGAAAAGATTCATTTTCATTGATATTTCACAGTTTAATTTTACACCACTTCTGTTGTTATTGCTTTTTTATTATTATAGCTGCAGCTGCTATTATTATTATTATTATTATCATCATCATCATCATCATCATCATCATCATGGTAGTGATCTGGAAGAATCATTAACACGTGGACAAAATGCTTAGCCTATCTTTATATTTTGAGTTCAAATTCCTGCCTTTTATCTTGCTGGGGTTGTTGAAATAAAAACCGGTTAAGCACTGGGATCAATGTAATTGACTAAACCCCCTTCCCCAAAATTGCAGGCTTTGTGTCTATAGTACAAAGGATTATTATTATTGCTGGCCTTGTGCAATGAAAACATTATTATCATTATTATTATTAAGATGGCAAGCTGGCAGAATCATTAGCATGTTGGACAAAATGCTTAGCGGTATTTTGCCTGTCGTTCTGATCTGAGTTCAAATTCTGCTGAGGTCGACTTTGCCTTTCATCCTTTCGGGGTCGATAAATTAAGTACCAGTTGAAGACTGGGGTTGATATAATTGACTCATCCCCTCCCCCAAAATTGCTGCTCTTGTGGAAAAATTTGAAACCATTATTATTATTATTATTATTATTATTATAATTATTATTAAGGTAGTGAGCTGGCAGAATCGTTAGCTTGCTGGGTGAAATGTTTAGTGGCATTTCATCCATCCTTATTTCACAGTTGATAAAATAAGTACCAGTGAAGCACTGGGGTTAATGTAATCGACTAGCTTCCTGCCACCAAATTTCAGGCCTTGTGCCTTTAGTAGAAAGGATTATTATTATTATTATTACTGACTTATCCCTCACTCAGAATTGCTGGCCTTGTGCCAAAATTTAAAATAATTTTTTTTTTTTTTTGTTTTTTGTTTTTGAGAGAGATTTCAACTTGTGATATTATTTTACAGCCAAAGAATATATCTTTGGAATCACAGATTCAGTCGGAATCATACCGAAAAACATAAAAGCAAACAAACAAACAATAAATATATCAAGTATTTATGAATATTATTACATCTGACAAACACAATGTTATATATACAAGATATATTTAAAAACAAGCTTAAAAAAAAAGCAAAAATATTCTGTGGCTATTTGCCAGGGTAATTTTAACATGTGAAATAGTTGGCAGGGTTATTTTGCAGGCACAGTAGTTAGTTATCAATGATTTTCATTTTCTTCTTTTAAGGGAAGGAGAATGTCTGCAGTTTGGAATATACATCTTATTTAGACGTGTCCACCATGCATCTATCTATCTATCTATCTAGCTAGCTTTCTAATTGTGGCTACTTCAGTCTAGCAACATAGTGATATGAATATGTTGGTTTAAGATTGAAGATGCAAAAGAATCTATCTTCTCGTGAATTGAAATGATAAGAGCTAGAGGATTTATACAGAAATATGTGCACACACACACACACACACACACACACACACACACGTGCATGGCTCAGTGGTTAGAGCATCGGGCCCACAATCACAAGGTAGTGAATTCGATTCCTGAGCTGGGCTGTGTGTTGTGTTCTTGAGCAAGACACTTTATTTCCTGTTGCTCCAGTTTACTCATCTGTAGAAATGAGTTGCAATATCACTGGTGCCAAGCTGTATCAGCCTTTGCCTTTCCTTGGATAACATCCGTGGGGAGGCTGATATACTTGGGCGACTGCTGGTCTTCCATAAACAACTTTGCCTAGACTTGTGCCCTAGAGGGTAACTTTCTAGTTGCAATCCCATGGTCATTCATGACTGAAAGGTATCGTTACCCTTTATCTATATCTATACACACACAGGTGTGTGTGTTATATTTTTTAATTCTTGTACTTGTTTCAGTCATTATGTTATGGCCAAGCTAGGTTAGCATTTTGAAGTGAATTTTAATCCATCAAGCTGGTCGAATACTTATTTTAAAGTTTGGTACTTACTATTGTATTCGTCTTTTGCCAAACAACTAAGTTATGGGGGTGTAAACTGCTAAAATGTGGAGACATAAACAAAGTAAAACTAGTTGTCAAGTGGTGGTGGGGTACAAATACAACAGAAAACACACACACACACACACACACACACACACGATGGGCATCTTTCAGTTTCTGTCTACTAAATCCATTCACAAGACTTTAGTTGGCCCATTGCTTTAGCAGAAGGCACTTGCCCAAGGTGCCATTCAGTGCAACTCTGAACCAAAGAACACATGGTTGGGAAACAAGCTTCTCAAAACCACAAAGCCAAGATCGTGCCTATATATATGTGTGTGTGTGTGTGTGTGTGTGTGTGTGTGTGTGTTTGGTGATGCAAACAGGGAAAACAGAACTCAAAATATGAATATATGTATATTTTTAGGAATATTTAGAAGAAGCAACAGGATGACTTTAAAGTTCAGAGTTTCATGAGTTTGATATGTGTCAATGCACAAAACTCTTGGCCCTCAAGTCACTCTGTTGCTTCTGCTAAATATTAACAAATGTGTTTTCCATTCTGTACGGTCAAAAAGCTCTCTTTACAACTAAAATGTCATAGTTTACTTCCACTGCACAAGTTTACTTCCACAGCCACAAGCTGACCAATACCTTCATAGATGGATACCGCATAGAAGTTAGCAGTGCACACACACACACACACACACACACACACACACACACACACACACGTGCCTGTGTAGAAATAAATGTGTAAGAAAAATATAAACACCAAACTTATGCAGATGCAAACACATTTTTTGTATTAGAATAGGATAGATATGGACACACACACACACACGGACATCTACATAGCTATATTGGTTCACTCATTCCCTAGTACATGCACACACATACCTACATATGAATACACACACCCACACAACATGCTAATATGGAGAAGAAATATATAGATACACACACATACTGACACAAACACAGAAGTTTCTGCATACACATAACATTTGCATATAGACACAAATTTGCATATGATGCACACAAACATGCATATATGTGCATAAAAACCACGTCTATCTAAACATCTATCTCTTTTAGATACATATAATGTTGATATGTTTGTATTAAACAGAGATATTGCTTCATTTTTGGTGTCTAAAAAAACACAGTAAACGATAAATATATATATTCTAGTGAGAGAGAGAGAGAGAGAGAGAGAGAGAGAGAGAGTGTGTGTGCATGAGCGTGTGCTTGTGTGTATAGAACTGATGTGTCAAAGCATATGGTCAGCAGTTACATGTATCAACAACACACACATACACACATCACAAGCATACACAGATGCTCATAAATACACACATCACACACAGTGACTTTCAGATGTATTATTTATTACACAAAACATTGAACACAAATCACCATTTTACGCAGGAAGTACATTGAAAGAGTGGGGGGGGGGAAGATGGGGAGATTTATTGAGTCATATACATAAATGCTCATACATGTACATACATGCATCTAAAAATGTACAAATGTGTATACACACATATCTATAGATATGTACATACACATACACACTTGTATATACAAATATATAGTTATGCAGCCATACACACACACATCTATAGATATGTACATACACATACACACTTGTATACACAAATATATAGTTATGTAGCCATACACATACACACTTGTATACACAAATATATAGTTATGTAGTCATACACACACATACACACACAGATCCATCCATACAAACATGCACATATATAACATATATACATCCATACAAGCTCATATACATGCATAAATATATTCACACCACATACATATATACACTTACATTCAAAGACATGTGTGTACATTCACATGCACACATACAAAAGCATGCACAGATATACACATACACACATACATACATACATATGCATATATACCCCAACACACACATATGTACATATACATATGGTGAAAGCTTGTTGGAACAATAGAATAGTGAGATGTGATAACCATTACATGTTATCTATTTTGGTATCTCTTTCTGACATTCAAATCCTGCTGGAGTGGATCTTAACTGTTGTTTTACCTCGTGTTTGATTAACTAAA